>NC_072428.2:105452500-105657500 GCF_028878055.3 Symphalangus syndactylus | reverse complement strand
TAAAATTTACTTGGCATTTAAAAAATATGTTTGTAATAAAAATTTGCATACTAAGTATATTATGTCTTGCATTTTCAAAGGAAGATGTGCTGCAATATAAGTGAGGATTTTTATTTTTAATAAAAGCAAAACACTGATAAACTCACAGTTATATCCATGTACTGGTTCATTACTGCTTTGCTTCTATTTTGCAATATATCCATACAAGTGGAAGAAAATATAGAATATGCTTTCTAATTAAAATACTTTATCTCATTGTATAGTTTGCTATGGGTAAATAACAATTGTTTATCTGAAATATAATTATCTTAGCTATACAAACAAGATTGCTATTGACCCAAAGAAATACCTTGTATTAAGCTTTAGACTTTGAAAACATTTTAAAACTATGTCCTTCTATGATGTTATTATTTAGACAATTCTATTATTTCACAAAAACACCTAACTTGCCAATTTAAAATCCCGTAAGAATTATAATTTACAATCGCTCATCAGAATAAATATTTCACTGTCTACACAGGATTTTATAAATGATAATGAGTTATATAAAATTATTGAAATAAGTGAAATTATGCTTGTATTCATTATCAATTTATGTATAGATATAAATATATAGATATCTAGCATTGTACTCTTTTTTTTACCAAAACCATTCAGTCAAGTATATTTAATATGTTTTGTTTCAATTATTTTTAAAAAATAATGATTTGTTACTTAAATTTATGTCTGCTTTTTTCTTTCTTTACAGTATACTTAAACGCTGAGGTCTTTAAATAATTATTTATAAAATATTTAAAGCATCCATTGTTTTAGTAAAAATTAGAAATCGGATAGAACACACACACAACCACACATATGCCCCTTATATTTAGATTGAGAAATAATTCAGAAAAACCACTTTAGCAATCTTTGGAGCCTACCTTTGTTACTGAGTCTAGTCTAAACATTTTTGTAATACAAAAAAAATTATCTGGACTTTTTCAATGTGATCTATGCCAAGAAATCAAGGAAAGTGATAAAAGCTGGAAGAGAGAGTGTGCATTAGTGAAATTTATATTGGCAAGACCTGAGAATTTTATAAAAGTAAAATAAACACAGAGGTTGCTTATTTCTGAAAGGAAATCAGTCTCACTGAATTTCTTTCGAGAAAACATAATTGCCCAAATGATATAAATCACTATTGCTATCTCTAACAAATTAACTTGAGATGCTGGCAATGCCAAGGAGCGACATTAAGTTTTCTCTTGTTTACTTTTTCCTAATCACCATGAAAATCCTTAGTGAAACAATTATTCTTAAAACAATCACGACAATATATCTCTATAAAGGAGAAAATCGATTTAACAACAAAACTAGATTTATCACTATTGATCAAGAGGTGTTCAATGTAATTTTAGTGAATTATGCCTGGCTCCCATTTCCTCACAGAAATTTTTCAGTGACGCTTGAAAGGCAGATTGCAAACTACTGCATAATCTTTTGCATGCTATTTACCTGCTATCTTAATCACTACTCTTATAAAATGTATGGGACACTGAACAAAATATTTATTTTCTATTATGTGAAGCAGCATTACTATTGCATGTGGCTTAGTTGATAGCACTTACCTAGGAACCTGATGTCATTTTTTTTTCAGTTCATTAGTAAAGAAATCAGGTCTCCATAAAAGGATTCAGTGTTAAAGAAACAAATCCAAGTTCATCTTATGAGAACAGAATTAGAAAGATTAAGAAGTAATATGATTTTTTCTTCTTAAATAAGAATAATTTTTAAAGACACTATTAACACTTTCATATCTAAAACTTCTTTGAAAACAGGGAGGAAACAAAAAAGAATTAGAGGAAGATTTTTAAAAATTTAGTTATTCTGTGCTGTATGCCATATAAAACTGTATATCTCATTTTGGGAGAAATATTAAAAATGAATATTCTAAAAATATCTCAGAGATAGTATTTGTTGTCCACTTAAATACATAGCTAAATGAGTCATATTGACTTATATTCCTTTCAACAGTAAAAAAAAATGCTCTGTATTTTGTCCATGTGTCCTCAGAATGTTTCTTGATCTGAATTACTGCATATTTCTTCCTTCTGCTGGAAGAACTAGACATTTTTTATAAATAAAACAGCTCTTATTTAGAAAAAGTGATTAATAGATGCTTTTTCATATAAAAAGTTAAACAAGGAATATACCTAAACATATAGCTGAAAGATTTTTGCTTGTAAATCTCAAATTAAATTTTAATCAACCTATAAAATAGAGTTATTATTCTCTAGATTGCCTTTTCTTATTTTTAAGTCATGACTTTTACTTTTATGATAATGTGCTTGCTAATCAAATAGATGATAATACATGGTTAAGTTACCAATGTAAAACACTAGGTGTTTTACTGTTTTTAAAATTTAGGTTCTCAAATTTATGTCAACTGAGTTACTGTTACCATGTATTTTTGACAAAGTTCAAGCTGAATAGATGTTCAAAAAGTGTAAAATAACTTTTACTTATTTTGTTAAATTAATTATAAATCAATTGCTATATTCCACCAGACTTAAAGACATCAATGGTGTTTGTGCAATCATGCTAAGTAGTATTGATACAGGAAACTGTTATATTCAATTCTAACTATATTTACAAAAACGTTAGTTTCATAAACATGATTCTAACATTAAAGCAAAACAGCTTCAGATAGAAGAAAGAAAACTAATTCCTAGCATTCAAATAACATTCTATTATAATATGAAATAATCATTCTTTTAAAACCATCAAACCATTAATTAAAGAAAAATAAACACAATATGAGTTTTGAACATTAAATATGAAATACAGAAATACTTCCATTGAAAATTGATATGTAAAAGGCATCTACACTTGCAAAAATACTTTGAAATCAATTCTATAGTTATAGGCAGATTGTAATCATATTTATTTGTAACTCTTTGTTCTCAATCTATTAACACTAACATAAATGTATGTTAGTAGTTATTATTGTAATACTAAACTATAACTGCCACATTGGATAAGTAAAACTTTCAGCAACATAATTTTGAATTGATTTTCACATAATTTGAAGGGCTAATCATGGACATTACATTTTAGTCACTTCCTGTTATATGCATTTAATCTTATTATTTTATAGAAAGGTAAACATCATCAAACACAAGCAAATTGAACTACTTGTATACATTATGTTTCTATGAATAAAAATTGAAAATACCTAGAGCTTTTAGTGAAAGAAGTAGTTTTTAAACTGAATTTTAATAAACCAATAAAATAATGTTATTGTTCAATAGGTAATAATTGCCTTTATATAAACTCAAAAATATTGTTTAGAGTGATTAATATACAATGCTCCATTATGCATCTGGGAGTGTTGATGCATAATTTTTAGTTCTAATGTTATTATGTAATTGAGAGAACATGTTCATTTGCTGTAATAACTACTAAGATGCACTTAATAAAATGAAATGTAATAATACTTGTAATTTAATCTATTCATGGAAGTAATTTTAAAAGTCTACCACTCTCCTTAATGTGGATAACATTCATAATTTATAAAGTGTTGTGATGCAGAATTGACAATGCCATTGTTTTTTACACTTTGAGATGATTCTGCAGCCTTCATATCATCTGCATACCAACCTCAGGATTATCAACGGCAAACAAAAGATAATTAACACCAGAAACAGGCAAATGCAGGAGCTACTGATTGAGGGTTCTCACTTAATGCAAGACTTCTGAAAACCAGAAAATGAAATAACTATAGAAAAGCTTGTCTCTGAGAAAAAAAAAATTCAATATTCTATTCTTTATATGAACCTTTTCACCTCAGTTTGCGAAGGTAACTTATCTGACAACATTGTCTGAGAGTGGTGTAGTCATCATCTATAACAGTTAGCAAAAGTAGTTTTTTAAAGAGTGAATTTCTAATTACATGCTTTATAATTATAGATTCTTTAATACCTGTTTTTATAATGAATGTATTTATTTATAATGTATAAGAAATAGAAAATGAACTATAAACTGCTATATCTTTTGTCATGTTTTCATGTTTGCAAGGTAGAGTACAATAAAAAAGGATTTTATACAATTAAACTATTTAAATCTTAGTTGCAGTTTATGTAACACTATATGCAGATATTATATTGTGCTTAAATGGTGGTTACAATTTATCACAATCTTACAATTATTCATATGAAATTTTATTAGTGGCAGAGGAATATGCTATGTTAACCTTGATTATATCACTATCTTACTGGTTAAGCAGAATTATTTATATCTTCCAACTAAGTGCCCTTTAACTTTCCATAAATCATTACTATTAGCATGATTCACATATATAGGAATTTTTGCTTTCTAATACAATACAGAGCAACTATTGAATGTTTTAAAAATTGAACTTCTGAAGTTCTGAAATAATTATGAAACTAGGTTCAAAATAAATAAAATGATGTATTTCATAACAAATTCATATGAAAAATACATCTTCTAAATGTTAGGCTTCTCTGATAAAGCATCATGTTATTAACAATTAGTTTTAACTGAAGTGGATGGGTTAGTGACAAGCTTTGGAGTTTAGACTCATAAAAGAATCATATTTGAACATGGCTTTTTATCACATGGATTTCTAGATAACATGGATATAATCACAGTTTCAGTCTTCTGGAAATAATTATGTATTGTAGATGTCTGATGTAATACAGTTGCTAGTTCATTTCCCAAACATCACCATTAAATGGGTATTCCATAAAACCTCTCCATTGGCAACATGATTGAGAATACTTTATTTCCTTTTGAGTTAAGGCTTTTTTCTTGTTTTATATTAATACCAACTATATGCTCAACTTTGAAAAGGGTCCAAAAAAGATTTTATGTCAGACTTCGTTTAATTCAATTCTATGAATATCCTGGGCTAAATATACTATATGCTTACATTTTAAAATATCAAGTCATTGTCAATAAAAGGATACACAATTAAAAATAAATTCTTTTTATGCAGCATGATTAAGAGAATCATTTTAGTCATATCTCAAACTTCTGTCTGCCAGCTTCTTTCTTCTGCACACATTTTTTTTTTCCTGTTGCTACATCCCAAGGCTCTATCTTTGGTCTTCTACTGATACAATGTGTCTTCCCAGGCTTCCCATTCAATGACCATAACAAAACCCATCTTCAGTTACCATCTAATGTCCTGGACCTCTTTTTTAAAATCTGGGTGCTAATAGATATTTTCATCTAAACATGCTCCCAGATGAACATGTGTAGAACGTTATGTCCCTCCACTATTATTAGTCTAAAAAATGACATAAGCCAAAAATCTGAGGGTCATCATAAATTCTATTTTTCATTTAATCAATTGCAAAGTCCTGCTATTCTATATTATTAACATCCTTGAGATGTCTTCTCTGCATTTCTGCTGCCACTAATTTAATAGAGGCCATCACCATTGCTCACCTCCTAATTGTTCTTTCCATCTCCAATTTCAAACCTTTCCAATCAATTCTCTAAATGAGATGTCAGCAAACTTTCTGTAAAAGGTCACATGGTAAATATTTTAGGCTGTACATCCATGTAGTCTCCATCACTATCCTCAATTCTGTTGTAGCAGGACAGCAGCCATAGACGCTATGTGAAAGGATTGGGTGGAGTGATGTTCCAATCAAAGTTTATTTATTTAAAAATGGCAGCAGACGGATTTGGCAGGTGGGATGTGATTTCCTGACTCCTGCTCTAAAATGTTCCCAAGTAAAATTTCTAAATGACAAATTAGATCCTATTGCTAGCTTATTTATTCATGGCTTTTTCATTGTCTATAGCAAAAAATAAAACCTACATCCTTAGCATGACGTAAAAGAATCTTTTTATTAGTTCTGCTTTTCACTGCCACTTCCCACCCCACACCCACACACTCTGTATTTGTCTATTCCCATCAATCTGTAGTTGCCCGAATCATCACTCTTTTTGTTACTTTTGTGTCTTTGCAGTAACTGTGCTCATTATCACATGGTGTAAAGAAGTGCCCTTTATTCCATTGCTGCTGCTTTCCTACTCATGAGGACAAGGACCATGTTTCCTTCATCTTTGTATTTTCAGGATCTGGTTCAACGCTTGCAAAGAGTTTGTTGAATGACGAATTGGCTGAATAAACACATACACATACGATATCACAAAGTACATGGATTTTTAAGAACTATTTTTATTTCAGCCATTCTAATAAAGATTCCCCGCTCAATTATGTACTCAAGAACACATTTCACCGAGTTCGTGCACGCCTGTAATCCCAGCACTTTGGGAGACCAAGGCGAACGGATCAGATCAATTGAGCCTAGAAGTTCGAGACTAACCTGGGCAACATGGCCAAACTCTAAGCCCTGTCTCTACAAAAACAAACAACAACAAAAATTAGTCAGGTGTGATGGTGCCCACCTGTAATCCCAGATACTTGGGAGGCTGAGGCACGAGAATCACTTGAACCCAGGAAGCAGAGGTTGCAGTGAGCTGAGATCGCATCACTGCACTCCAGCCTGGGCAACAGAGGGAGACCATATCTCAAAAAAACAAAAACAAAAACAAACCCACCACATATTTCACATAGGTTTGGACAATGACCACTCCACTAAAACAGAAATAGAGATGCTTTTTCCCATTAATGTGGAATGCTCTACACTTGTTATTTAGGATTACATTTATGTGCTAATATTACAAAAATAGAAAAAAAACTTGAGGAAAAGAGAGCAAGAAAGCCATCTTGCAGTCTGTTAAGCTATAAGTTTGGATATCACTTCTAGTCTTCCAAATAAATATTTTATACAAATGTGTTATATCATATATATATAATGTTCCTAATTAAAAACAGGAATCCTGCTTCCTTTGCATATAATTCTAGATGTTAGCTATAACTTAGTGATTAAGAGTTATGAAATGGAGCCTTCATTAAATAATATTTGCTAAATTATTATCAGAAAATTCCTTCACTCTTGAATAAAATGCAAAATTGCTCATTAAGATACAGAATATACTATTGTTAATTGATATTCCACTTCAAATAATTTATTTCTTACTAGTAATAAATATACGTTTACTTAAAACATTATTATATGTTGTGTTAGTAAAAATTTCAAGGACTTGTAGATTTAACTATATAACCCAAACAAATTAAATCTTTCTGGTGACTTGAGCAATTTAAGATAAATGATTACTGACCCCATTGCTTGATCATACGTCTGACTATATAGAAATTTAACTTTTCTTTTAATATTGTACTGATAACCATTAGTCTAAGTCAAGGCACATAGCAAGACATATAGCTGGTTTAATTATTTCTACTGAAATAACTCATGATTGTACTGATTGTACTGGACAGAAGTACGTAACTAAAACTAAAGCTACAATCTTCTTAGTTTGGCTGAAAAAAATTCAATGATGAAAACTTAATTTCCATACATGCTTTAGTTATCCTTAAAATGCACTGTGGCAGTTAAAGATGCCTACATATTCTTTGATATGCTTCTTATCAATACAGTGGATCTATTTTCTCTCTCTCTTTGGGCTGGTCTATGACTTATTTGATCAAGAGAGTATGAAAGAAGTGATGCCACATCATTTCTGGAACTTACTTTTTAAAAGGACCGGCAGTTCCATCTTGGTTTTCTGGAGCCCTTGTAACCACCTTGTAAGAAGACCAACTTCTTGTAAGAAGTCCATGCCTCAGAGACCATGTGGAGAGGCAATGTGACCGCATGGAAGTAGAGAGTGGTCCCACTGAGCTCAACCCTCCCAGTATGATTGTGAAGGCACTAGGGAGGCAAACAAAGCCATGTGGTCAACCATGTAGACTAGCTTGCCACTTGCTAAATACCACCATGTGGCCTCAGTTGATGTCAATGAGGCATAAGAATTGTTCAGTAGAGACTTATCAAAATTTGTGATTCACAAAAATCAAGAGATATGAAAAAATAGTGTTTTGGACGAACATAGTGATAGATAACATAAAACTGGCATTTAAACATCCTAAATACTCAATTGCTGAAATAATAAGATTTAATGCTATGAAATGACTTTCATTCATGCAATTTATATAATACGTAGATTTCCCTTAATCCAAAACAGCCACATTTCTCTCTTTAAAAAAAAATCGGATAACTTGGGTAAATAACCATTATTTACATGATCTTTTTAACTAAAAGTGAAGATCTTTACCAAAGATTAAGTTGAATATATCTTATTTATTTAGAGCTTTATTTTATTAAGTATTTTGGTATACATTATTATACCAAATTTCTTTATATATCTCCCTGAGTTAGGCAGGGCAGATATTATTATTCCCATTACAGACATAGGAAAATTGCAATTTGTAGAGAAATGGCTCACTTCAGGCAATTCGGTAACAAAGTAAGCAAACAAATACCAGTATCCAAATTTTCAGAATTCACATTATCTTTTAACATCATCTACATGATGTCTGGTATCAGACAGCCAGTATATAAAACTTCTATACTAACACCTTGCATAAAGTCTGATACACCTCTCAGGAAATACACCAAATGTTTCCTTAATAAATAACTCGCAAGATTCCTTCCATTAGCAATAGGAATTGCCCAGATAGGCATAGGATACTGTTTTTTTCATGTTCTTTTAACATTGACATATTAACATACAGGAATATTTAGGAATTTTGGAATAGTGGCATAGAGTTTGTAAATAATGTATTTAAATTTTATTTGTATGTTCACTGAATGTGAATTTCAAAGTGACAGAAATTGGACCTAATTTTCCCCATTAAATTTGTTAAACACTATTATAATCCCTGTACTATATTTATAGGCATAAAAATCTGTTGACATGTGAATTAGTCAACTACTGAAACAGGCTTTTTTAGTGATATAGACCTAAACTATAAATTTGTATCATAGTCAGATTTTTTTCTTGGGTTCTTTTCATTTTTTTCCCTTAAAAATTCTCCTTAATATCCCTAATTATTCCCACGGTACCAATATCTTTAGCAAATCATATTCTTTTTCATTGTTCACATTCCTTAAATATCAGGAAATTATCATTTCTACCTCTAAGCACGGCTTCGTCATGCTCTATCAAGTGAGATCCTGCAAGCTTTCTTCATTAATTACTGTCACCTTTTCTCTTAATCGTTTTGAATTTTTGAAAGTTTCTTTAATTTGCCTTCTCAAATTGGGATACCTAAAATTAAACATGCTATTCAGAAAGTATTTTCACTGTAGCCTTTTTCTTCTCTTAACAATATTAATCAGAAGATTATTTACCTCTTTAAAATTTTCATTTTCAATCATATCCTAGTTAAGATGCATTCAAAATAATTTAAATTCTGTAGTTGAAATACAAGCCTACAATTCCATATTAACTCTCTGAATGATAAATCTTACAGCGTGCTAAGACGTCAGCAAAGTGAATGCCTATTCAAGGAATGATAAAGATTTCTACAAAAGCTGAGAAATACCTTACCTGAAGTTTCTGAAACTAAAATTTATGAATTGCTGGTGAGAAGACTGCATGTCAAGATTGCATGAACTATTTTAATCCTAGAGCAGTTATATCTTATTCAAATATTTCCAGGAAGATTGTCTTAGGGTAACAGCTTGTACACATACACATTTTAAAAGAATTTAAACTTAGGTTTGTTTTGTGTATACGAACACATGCGGGTTTATATCTTGTCCATAATTATCCTTCAAGATAATAAAAAGAAAAATAGTGGCCCTAACTCTGAATAATATTACAAACAGGAACAAGCATAAATGTAGTTTTTAAGCTAGTGATGAAGGCAAAAATACTTCTAGTTACCTCTCCACAAAAGTCTGTAGCTGTACATTTTTTCACTTTGCCACTATAAAGCTATTTCTTTAAGAATTCAGAATGAAATGCTGCTAAATATTTGGAAGATGTTGATAATGTGGACAGAATCTGACTGATAGCATGTAGAACAGTGAACATTTTATTTTTTGGAAAATGAATGTTTCAAAATCATCTGCCTACATTAGATATTTTTTTTCATACTTTTTAAGGCAACTTTGCATTTCTGAAGTTTTCTTTTTCTTGAAATGCCTTCTATTTTTAAGTGGTATTCATTTTAATAAGCAGTCACTTTTATCAAGAAAAAAATTACTGAACAAAAATGAGAGATTATGAAAGAATTCCTTATAAAACTATGAAGGCCAAGTTACAAAAAAACAAAGCAGCATTTATTAGACCATGACCCAGTTAATTAAAATGCAGCGCATATTTTCCTTCCTTTGATTCACAGAATCTCATATGTGTTTGTGGACCTGTGTGACGATGTAAAATGGTCCCTGGTGAACCAGAAGTCCCATTTCCTCATCAAACTTATCAGTAGTTGTATTGACCAGCATGAAAATAGATTCTACACATGAAATCAAAAGAATGAGAAAATATGAAGAACATCTCATAGGGAATAAATTTCAAGAGAATAGTGATTTTGTAAGAATAAGAGCTAATACTTATTAAGTGTCATTAACTGATTAAGCACTGTGGTAAGTACTTTCTGTGTATTAACTCATTTAATTGTCATAACAATCCTAATTATTATCATTCTCATTTTATAGATGAAGAAGCTGAGATGCAGAGAGGGGAAGAAATGTTCTGTTTAAGCGCTGACAATGGGTAGAGTTGGTAATTGAACCCAGACAGTCTGGCTCCAGAGTTTGCTCTAATTGCTTCTCTCGTTCTCAAACTTGAGAGTGTATCAGAATCCCTAGGAGGGTTCATTAGAATACAGATTTCTGGGTCCCAGTTTCCGAGATTCTCATTTAGTATGTCAGGGGAGGGGACCAAATTTTCCATTTCTAGGGAAGTCCTCGGGTAATTCCGATGCTGCGGGTCCAAGGACCACACTTTGGGAGCCACTGCATTACACTATACTGCCTCTTAGGAATTGTACTTGACAAGCCTGACTGTAGACAATTTTAGGTTCTATAAAATTTTGCTCTGATTCAAATGTTTACTTTGATCAAAGCAAATAGTAGATCAACTTGCAGAAATTGTAGGTTACAATTAAGCTGACCATCAGAAAAGGCACATAAGCACAAATCCATTCATTAAATAATCATTTAATTGCCAATCATGGGTTTTGAGGCTTGAAATACAATGATGGGCAATATATATTGACCTTGCTCCCAAGAGCTTCACTTTAGGAAGACATGTAAATAATAATTCGAATATAGTGTCATGAGGGCTGCTATGGATGGGTAAAGGGGGTGGAGATAGAAAGGATCAGAAAATGTTTCACAGAGGAGAGTTTATGAATTGTCTTAAAGAGTGAATTGAAGTTAGCACTGATATATGTCTCATGAACATGGCATGGGCAAAGTTATGGAGATGAGAAAAGGTACATTGGGTATTGGAAATTATTAAGAATCTGGTTGGCTGCAGCCCAGGATTGGGGCAATGCATGGGAGGCTGAGTAAAAGAATATTAATATGATTACAAAGAAAATTATAAAAGCATGATGACTTCTTGGAGTTTGGATGAGAAGTGAGTGAGAGGTTTTTAAGCGAGAGATATGATCAGTGATGATTTCTAAATAGGTAACTGCTAAATGCAGAGTTAACAGCATTAACCTCGTAGTTGTTTGGATAACAGTTTAGAAAAAAGGATCTTAGAGGCAAGGAGACCAGTCCAGGCAGCAAATGACGTAGCAAATTGTCTAAAATATTGGCTATGGGGTTGAACTGAAAAAGGAAGATTAGATAAATAAATCATACTTGTATGGTTCTGGTTTAAGTACTTTACATATTATATTAATAACTCATAATTAATCCTCACAAGAAGCCTGGTACTATAATTTTCTTTTTACAGAGATAAAGAAACTAAAGCAGAGAAAGTTAGGTCATTTACTGGAGGTCACACTTCTTGTCAGTGGTAGAGCCAGGATTTGAACCCAGGTATTTGGCTCCAGAGTTCACTTTCACAGGCAGGCCTGGTAAGAGATTGCATGTGGAAAGTTAGAAAAAAAAGGAGGTTTTAAAGGGTTCCTGGCTGGAAACAGTGGCTCACGCCTATAATCCCAGCACTTTAGGAGGTCGAGGCTGGTGGATTACCTGAGGTCAGGAGTTTGAGACCAGCCTGACCAACATGGTGAAACCCCATCTCTACTAAAAATACAAAATTAGCCAGGCATGGCGGCACATGCCTGTATTCCCAGCTACTTGGGAGGCTGTGGCAGGAGAATCACTTGAACCCAGGAAGCAGAGGTTGCAGTGAGCCAAGATCACGCTACCGCACTCCCGCCTGGGTAACAAGAGCGAAACTCTGTCTCATAAAAATAGAAGAGTTCCTACACCAAACACGTATTTAAGCTAGTGAATATGTATGCAATATCCAGTGGATATGGCTTAGCCAACTAATCCATTCAAGTGATTATCTACTGGAATGTGTAGGAGACCAGACATCCCTTTCAGCAAGTTTCCTTTATTATGATTCTCTAAGGCTGGAGTGAACACGGTGCCCATCAGAGGAGATGATTAATGAAACAGGCATCGTCTCTAGAGCCATTGCCATGCCGACACAGGGACAGCACATCTTCCATTGGCTTGCCCTGCAAAAGTTATTGTTCTGAGAACAACTGCTAGGTTCATTCTGGGACTCCCATTCCTGCTTCAAATTTGTTTAGTCGACATTAAGGGTCTATCACTTATTAGACATTTTGCTAGCTAGTGGGTATGTAGAAATGAAGTAGTTACAGTCTTGGCTCGGGAAAGTTAACCATGTATTTGCACATTTCATTATAATGTGGTGCTGTAGTAGCCAATCTATAGGGTGCTACTGAAAATTAACAGGGTCAAGATTACACAACATTGTTAAAGTGTGGCCACAGCTACTAAACTTATCACTTCCCAAATGACTACAGATAATTTCTGTCTTTCATGGTGAAGAACAATAACATAAAAGAGTAAGATGATATAAAGTAAGAGAGAAGAAAATGGAAGACATGTCATTGCAGCTTCTCCAGCTTGGTGGACTGAAGACACCACCTTAGAATCACAGGCTCTTCCTGGACACTGAAACAGTCAATCCAACGTGGGAGAAACAATTTTAGGACATTTCCGAAACAAAGTCTGTTTGTTCAAAGACATATCCTTCTTGAAATCTAAGATAAAGGTACAACTTTGTAGCCCTAGTCATTTACCATCTGGAAAGGAAATGCCCCAGTTTACGAGACCTTGCTAAGGTCTGTAACTTAAAATAAAATTTAAAAAGGGGGTTCCTACACCAAACACATATTTAAGGTAGTGAATATGTATGCAATATCCAGTGGGTATAGTCTAGCCAACTAATCAATTCAAGTGATAATCTAGTGGAATGTATAAGAGACCAGACAAGATTGTAACTACTTCATTTCTACATACCTATTACCTAGCAAAATATCTAATAAATGATAGACCCTTAATGTTGACTGAACAAATTTGAAGCAGGAATGGGGGTCCTAGAATGAACCTAGCAGTTGTTCTCAGAACAATAGCAATGCATCATTACAGGGGAGACACAAAACAGGCAAAAGAAAGAGAAGGAAGGAAGGAAGGAAGGAAGGAAGGAAGGAAGGAAGGCAGGCAGGCAGGCAGGAAGGCAGGCAGGCAGGCAGGCAGGCGAGAGAAAGAGAGAGAGAGAGAAAGAAAGAAAGAGGAAAGAAAAAGAAAGAAAGAAAGAAAGAAAGAAAGAAAGAAAGAAAGAAAGAAAGAAAGAAAGAAAGAAAGAGAAAGAAAGAGAAAGGAAGGAAGGTAGGTTAAGGAAGGAAAGGAAGGAAGGAAGGTTAAGGAAAGGAAGGAGGAAGGAAGGAAGGTTAAGGAAAGGAAGGGAAGGAAAGGAAGGAGGAAGGAAGGAAGGAAGGAAGGAAGGAAGGAAGGAAGGAAGGAAGGAAAGTAGGAAGGAAGGAAGGAAAGAAGGAAGGAAAGTAGGAAGGAAAGTAGGAAGGAAGGGAGGGAGGGAGGAAGGAAGGAAGGAAGGAAGGAAGGAAAGAAGGAAGGAAGGAAAGAAGGAAGGAAGGTAGGAAGAACTTTGAACTTTCTTTTAGAAACTCAGTTTCTAAGGCTTGAGGGTTCACAGGGAATTTTTAGGAGTACAATTATAGGAGGACAATTATTAGGAATAAAATACAGAATACCCATTTACAAGTTCCACCAAAAGAAAAGCTTGCACAATTTTTGATAACAATAAGTGGCCAAGTGCAGTAGCTCATGCCTGCAAACCCAGCACTTTGGGAGGCTAAGGCAGGAAGATGGCCTGAAGCCAGGAGTTTGAAAACAGCCTAGGCAACATAGTGAGATCCCTATTTTAAGAGAAAAGAAAAGAAAGAAAAGAAAAGAAAAGAAAAGAAAAGAAAAGAAAAGAAAAGAAAAGAAAAGAAAGGGAGGGGAGGGGAGGGGAGGGGAGGGGAAGGGAAGGGAAGGGAAGGGAAGGGAAGGGAAGGGAAGGGAAGGGAAGGGAAGGGAAGGGAAGGGAAAGGAGAGGAGGGGAACAGAGGGGAGGGGTGGGGAAGGGAAGGGAAGGGAAGGGGAGAAGAAGGGGTGAGGAAGGGAAGGGAAGATAAGAAAAGAAAAGGAAAGAAAACAAAAGGAAAGATAAGAAAAGAAAAAGCTAGGCATGGTGGCACAAGCCTATAGTCCTAGCTACTTAGAAGGCTAAAGCTGGAGGACTGCTTGAGCACAGGAGTTTGAGGCCACAGTAAGCCACTATACTCTAGCCTAGGTGACAGTGTGAGATCCTGTCTAAAAAAAAAAAAGTGTGACAATTATTATGTGACTGTGATAAAGAAGAAAAAAATGATTATTGGGTGGTGGTGTTAATTTCTAGTAAATAATAGTTAGCTCCATTCTTCATCACAATGACTAAAAAGAAAAATGAAGCAATTGTTGAAAACATCAAGCTTTTCAAAGCCATTTTCCCTTCTTCAGCAGCTAAAAGGTTAGACAATATTCTGAACTTTCACATTCTTTTTGAATAACCTCTGAAACCACAAGCCCTTAAAAATTTAGAGAATTCCACAGATGACAAAGAGAAAAGCAAGAATTATATATAAAAACAAAAGCGACTTCATCCAAAAATAACTCCACAATTATTCCTAATATTTGGTTGAATATACTTGTCTTATGATTCCACAAGATTGTACAGATTTTGCATTTTTATTAGATTATGTAACTTAAAAGTAACCCTTTGGTAATGGAATATATTTGAGAAACAATATGGAATCTGTCTTATTTCCAGGAGCATTATTGAATTTGTAGATAAGCTACATGAAAACAATCAGTGTTATGAGTTATTATTTTACAAGTTATATATCATTCACATGCCATAAGTGAAATATTTCTCATTTTCAATTTCAATAATTAAAATTTAGAATTTCAAATTGTATATAGTAAGAGAATGCCAAATTATGGCAAAACTTGTCCAGAAATACAAGAAATTAGAAATCAAAGGGGACTTTAGGACATCTAAATTTTCTCACACATATCTACTTGAATGAATAAAGTTAGTAATGCAGAATAAGGAAAAAGCAAACTCTACGATTAAGTGCCGATGACACTATGTTATTTGATAATCAGTTAAGATGATTTCCTCGTCCATTCAAAACTTTAAAAAAATGAAAGAAATATCTCTCTATTTCTTCCTCAATGGAACAAGGAGCATCACCTCTCCTTAGTTCCCCGAGGTACAGAAAATAATAAATGGCAAATTAGTCCTCTCAGCCTAAAAAAATACAATTTTATAGTTATAAAGTGTTTTCAATAACAAACGTGTTCCGCAGATAATTCCGAGGACATCGAATTTTGATCTTTAGAGTCTCAAGGCAAAAAGCTCAGAGCACTGTCAGTCAAGGGCGTCCAGATGAGCCGCTTTGGGGGACCGGCACACCGAGGGTCCTCTTTGCCCCCAGTGCCCTTCTAAAGAGCATTGCCTTCGTCAGCCCCAGGCTAGCCCTCCTTAGCCTCTCCGAAGGCTTCTCCGCAGATTTCTTTTTCCGCCCACCCCAGCTCAACCCCACACACCCTTAGGACCCCGCCTTGCCCCCTGCCTTCCCGCCCCTTCCCTGTCCACGCCCGCTGGGCTTCGCTGCGCGCCTCCAGGGACGCGGGCTGCACCCAGGCTCCACGGCGCCGCGCGGCCCAGGGAGAAGTTAACTTGGAGCGCAGGAGCTTTTCTCGGGATCTCGACGGAGGCAGCCGAGACGCCCCAACCCTCCCGTCTCGGCTCCTTTTTGGGGAGTGCAAGCCTGGGACGGGGCACTTGGAATCAACCCACCGGCCGAGCTGGGCCCCCAGTCTTTCAGGACCCTCAACTCTCCTCCAGGCGCCCGAATGCCCGTTCTGCGCCCCTAGCACCTTCTTTAGCTCACGTCTGGCGGCTCGCTCTAGTCCTGGAGAGGAGTCTGACCCCACCTCGGTGGCGAAGTTTACATTCTAAATTAGTTAATTGGTCTTTAAAAGATTTCCAAACACACCAAAGCTCTTTATCTACTTTCTGTTTCAAAACTCTGTCTCCCTTTCTCCCTCCCTCCTTCCTTTTCATTTTCTCTTTCTCTCGCCGACCCTCACCGCCACCCCCCCACACACTATTTATTGGTTACAAAATCCCGTAGAAGTGTAATACACACACAGACACACACCCAGCCCCGCTGCTCTTTTAGTGCCTGTGACCTTGAAGCCGTGATGAGCCAGGGAGACGCTGCAAATGTACAGGCTCCACCAGATGAGGGACTTTGATGCTGGGGGGAGCTCTGGGGTCAAGCGCAGAAAGGGGAAATAAATGGTAAAATCACTGTCTCTAGACTCCTCAGATAAAATAGAAACAAGCACTTGGCATTTTCAGTACTGACAACCTGGCTTGTTTGTTCACTCTAATGAGCACTCTGGCTCCATTAATGAGCAGACTGAATCCATTATCATCATCATTTCAAAAGGCAGCGTGCCACTAAATAGCTTCCCATATTAGCAGGCATTGCCCTTGTTGTTCCATTTGATCAGCAGTGGCAGCAGGGAGCCCGCTGCACTCCCTTTTTTTTTTTTTTTTTTCAGCTGGGAAATTAGCAAGTGAAAATTAGTCCCCTCAAAAAATAAAATAAAATAAAATAAAATAAAATAAAAAAGGTACTATCGTGACCCCGAGAAAAAGCCATAATCTAGGATAACAGCGAGGTGATGAGAATTTGAGAAAGGGAGGGGTGATTTGGGAGGGGACAAAAGGAAGCCCTTTGGAATCAGCAAGATTTTTTTTTTTAATAGATAAACAGGAGTCCATGGAGAAAGGAAGACTCGTGGGTTTTTTTTTTTTTCTTTCTTTCTTTCTTCCTTCTATCAGCACCTTTCTTGAGACATCAAAGAACCAATTAACTCTGTAGCAAATTGGGTGGCAGCGCTTACACTGGAAGGCTGTTGAGGGCAGCAAAGTCTCGCAGTGCAGCCTCTGACTGCTGGTGACAGGGCTCTCTCTCCTCCCCTCTCTCTTCTCTTTTTCTACTTTCCTCTCTTCCCTCTTCCCCGCCTCTACTCTCTCTTTCTTCTCTCTCTTTTCTCTGGTCTTTCCACCTTTCCTTCCTTCCTTCTCTGCTTCTTTCTTCTCCCCAGTCTCCTTCCCGCGCTCTCGCTCTTTCCCTTTTTAAACTGCAGTTCCTGAATGTATGCCATTCTCCAGACCTACGTTCTGTTCAAGGATTTTAATTAGGCCTTGACTCCACATCACTGTGTGTGCCTTTGTGGGTTGGTGAATGGCACCAGAGTGGTGAATCCCGCTTCCTGCAGCACTAGGCAGCCGTGTAAGAAATATTCTTTCAGCGGCGGACGCGCCACTTCACTACAGTCTGTCTTTTCACTCCCTTCCTTTGGCTTTTGTGCCTTTTGAAATTATTAAAATGTTAACATGCCTGCAGAGCCTTTGATATTTAAGACAAAAGAGGACGAATTGCAGGCAAGCGAGGTATTCAACAAACTGCAAATGGGGAAAAAATCAAACCGCCCTTTCTTCCTTTGCTATGCCAAGCTTTCTACTTCTAGGAATCACTTCTCTTTATTTTACTTTAAACACATTTAAAACATGTTTGCATTTCAGGATTCAAAGGCATAAATTTAATTACTGGCAAATACACACTCACATCTATATAAAGTATAGACTGCCTTATGTAGAAAAAGAACAAAGAAAGCTGCTTGCATTTGAATTTCTATTAGTTTGTCAGCAATTGATTCTTGTAGTTGTTATCTAGTTGCTGTCACTGGGAGGAAGTGGGATCCTTTCTATGGACCTTTGTGGCTGCAGGATCAGGTTGACTCAAAGTGCCAGGACTGCCTTCAACCATTTCCCCCTTTCCATCTTGAAGATACCTACCCGTCCACCCCTAAGTGTCACATCTTCAGATCTCAGCACCTTGTATGTTTAATTCATTTCAGAAACACAAGAAGCAATTTGCAAAGGCAAAGCCTCAGAAATCCCTGATTACAGAATCTCCACCTCCTTCCTCTTCTCCTTTCCAGTGGACGTACCTTGGCCACCTCCCACTCTCTTCTGATGCCCAAGGGATGGAGAGTTCTCCAAAGCCTTTCCTTGGTGCCTAAGCCATCACATTGCAACTTCACAGAGATTATTCTTTAGGAAAGCATATCATTTCATATAATAAGCATGTACAACAAGCTATCATATTTCTGTTATGAGTTAAATCAAATAATGATATGCTGCTACTTTACTCTATACTTATAACATGTCATATACAAGCGTGTATACATAGGTAGATATTATACATAATAGCAGCCCAAGTGCTATTTACCTGTTTTAAATTCTAGGTTTATTTTAATAGGAAATAAAAGCAGCATTTTTTCATTCTTTCTTAAAGGCAGTAAATAAACTCATTTGCATGTCTTTGGAGAAAGTTGCTGCAATAGGAATTGGGTTTACCTATTTGGCACAGTATGCAAAGTAGGATTGGCTGGATCAATTAGAGAATTATCTATTTATGAAATGTCTGGCTTCAATGAAAAGAGCTGGTACAATTATGAACTGTTGTCTTGACAACTGGGAAGGACTGATTGGATCATTTTATCAGTAGGGTTGCTGATGATTTCAAATACTGAAAAGCAAAAGCTACTGGAAAATAGTAATAAACTTAGGGGAATGAGAAAAGAAAAAAACGGTGTGTGTGTGTGTGTGTGTGTGTGTGTGTGTTGGGGCATTCCGCACATGTGGGTGAGCACATGGGCATTCTGCACATGTACAGGATGCATGGATACAAGAGTTACAGCAAAAGGAGTTTTCACCAAGAAGGACCATGCAGATTTCTTGGCAAAAAGCCAGAGTTGTTATTGTAAATTTCCTAGTCAGTTTCAATGTCAACCTAAGCTCATATATGAACCTGGAATCAGGGCAAAAGCATTATCGCTCTGTCACTTTGTTGCCAGAAGTGGAATTTTTTTGTTAATATTTTACTGTTACATCTGACAGGATTTCACATTTTCTGTAGTCCGCCTTTAGTACATTGAACTGCCAGACAGAGAAATTAATACCCTGAGTGACTGTATTTTAATTAAGCAATTTCATGCAAATTACAAATTTTAGATTGCCAAATAATATATTGCACAAAAATTGTAGGCTGGCTGATCTGATATGCATGGAGTATTACTCTTCCAGGCACTGTGCATACATGGGGAAATGAACAAAAATGCTAATTTCCAATCTACTATGCAAACGGTAAAAGATGCCTATTTAGATACATATGCTTTTCTTACGAAGGGTAAACAGTTCTTTAATTTAATATAGCTGACACTTGAAGATGTGTTTTTCTCTTTTACAAAGATAATTTTTGCATTGAACAAGTAAATGAGAATTCAAGTAGAAAGCATCTTGTTAATGGCAACTAATAAAAACTAATATTGCATACAGTATAATGATATTAAACCTTGTAACTGGTACATAAAGCAAGATCATTCCTATGGTGACTCTGTCAATGAACGTCAAATATAGTTGCATATTAAATGTATACTTTTTAACAGAATAAAATGTTAACCGTTTCAGCAAATGACTAAACATCCCTGTGGGATTCTACCTTAAAATGAAAGTAAAGAAATGGTGTTCAAAGAAAAAAAATTAAATCCCAGCACTTAAAAAATTCTTATTACTTTCTAGTTTTTCAATCAGATTTATAAGACAAGAAAAATTAAGAAACTCCTTGTTGAAAATGTAACAACATATAGACTGTACACTTTTCCAACATTCAGAACTTAAAGAGCTAATCTATATAAATGAACTTTAATGAAAGAATCACTTGTTTCTGTTTTCTTAGTATGTTCATGTTGTATCAAAAAAGAAGGGATGAGATTACACTTCTGTTGCATGCAGCTCCTCGTAGTGTTCTCCAGATGTGACTTACTTCCTGTGAAGAGATATTCCTGTTCATACAAACACAGTTTGACACTCTAGAAATTAAAAAAAAAAAAAAAAAAGCAATGTAGCATTTAAGTGCTGCTGGGGTACCACGAGTTTCTCAAAACGAACAGTCCAACTAGCATTGGAAAAAAAATTAGCAGAGAATTCTAAGAGATCCATTGAAAAGCTTACAAGATGATTTCTCAGTTTTTGAGACAATATACACATGCAAGTTGAGGTTTAGCTAAGAAAGAAATTGATTTGGGAGTCTATGCAAAATAATCTTCTTAATCATTGCTGCAGCACATAGTTTGTTCTCCTTCAGTTTCCTGTTTATTCTCATTCAGACCTCATTCAGACATAGCTCCAAAAAGTTGGGATCAATTATCAAAAATATTATATCTTATGACTTTGGTAACTTTTATTTTTCAGACTGAACATAGCTATCTCTGGTTTTGTCTACACTGGCCTCAGAACGTTGTTTCATAATCGGGGAGGGTCTATTGCAGCCAGATCTCTCTCTTACTATGTCTGGGGTGGTTTTGTAACTTGGGCCCTTATGAACACTATTTAAGTTTGATAAGAATAATGAAACCTAAACCCTGTAATTAGCACAATGTGGGTTTGATTATACAGTTAACTTCCATGCATACTACACAGTGGAGCAGCCATATTCCTGAGTTAATTGCTAATGATTTCCTCACTAAAGAATTGACGACCACTTTCAGCATTTTCGTGTGTGTGTATATATGTGGTCTCTATTCTGGTGCAAACCAAATTTGTACTCTGCTGAGTTTTGCCCATCATTTTCTGTGTTCTATGTGGCCACACTGATCAGATCAGCAGCTTCCTTCTAAGAAGACACTGATGCTACTTACTGAAAGATTTTAATCAATATTTAAGTCATTGCTCAAAGTCATTATTTAAAACTAGGTGTTTATTAATGGCCTCAAGGTTGCCCTTAAGGAAGATTGGGCTCAATCCAAAATCCCTGAAGGCACATTGGAAGTTGAGAACTGGAGAGACTAGAGAAAAACACCAAGTTTTAAGGGTTAGGACTGAAATTAGTAATAAGTGATGAAGCCAGGATTTTGGATAAGGTGGGAAGTGAGTTAGCATGGGTCATGTAACCATCTCTAACCAAGTTATTGTGAGGACTTGGAAGGCAGCCTCTGAGTGCCCACATCTGGGCCATGGGCAGACCCAGAAGCCAGGGAATGTGTGAGTCACATCTAAACCACTGGAACTGATAAAAGGAGGAGTGGTTTCCCAAGAAAAAGGATTGCATTCTGTTCTCAATATAAAGGATGATGGGCAAGCAAAACAACACGGGAATCATAGCTACTCTCTAGCTTTTTTAATTTGAACATCTTACATCACTTTTCTGAGCCTCAGTTTTCTTATCTATAAAATGGATAAGACCTTCTTTGAAGAATTGTGAGAGTGAGAGATAATTTATGAGTATTGATTCTCAAGCATTGAACATAAAAAATAAGAAAATAAACTTAAGTGATACCCTAAGATCAATGCTTATGTTTAATAAAAATATGTCACCATTTATATAAATTTGTATGTATTAACACAGTTTTTTTTTAAAGGTATGTTTAGAAAAAAATGACAAGAGAAACTAAAGTCAAACTGTAAATACTGATAGCTTTAGGTAGTAAGCTGATGAAAAATAATTTTTTCTCCAGCTCTTATATGTTTTCCAGATTTCTTTAATAGCCATATACTTATTTTGTAATGTCAAATAAATAATCTTTTAAAATAAAACAGCAAAAAGGCAAGATGTTATCATTAATCCTAAACTTTTTTCTAGGTATATTTAAGCCCAAAAATAATTCTTCACAATTCACTGAGTAGAAAGAACGATTTGACCATCAATGTAACATCCCTTTTTAGTTGATTATTTTTATTTTCCGTTTATCAGGATAAATGGTGCTAAACTTGTTAAAAATTTTCATACTAAATACTTGAGGACACAGTTGCCTATTAAAGAGTGACTAGTAGGTCTAATTAAAACAAAATATGTAATTTAATCATTATTTCTTTCTTTATTTCTTTCATTACGTTTTTCCAGTGCCTAAAATCATATTGGAATTGTCCTTTAACATTTATGCTATCAAGGGATTCTGCATTGGGTTGAGTTCAAATAAGTCTATAACTACAGATGTCAAAAGGAACTTACAATAATACTAGTTAGTTGACTATCTGTATAGTATTCCTATTGCGCTTTTGTGTGTACGTGTGTATGTATACTAACATAGACATAGACACATGCATACTCACACATAAACACTAGTTCACCTACAATTAATTAGAGTCCTGTTTCAATAACTCTCATTTCCAATAATGCTGAATTTTAAAAACCTGTTTTAACCAATGGGCTTTTCACAATTGTGCTTGCAAAATTGTACTGATATTTAAAGGTCTTATCTGTTATAAGAATTCTCATTGAGGCTAAATAGATTTCATTCAATAAAATTTGGTAGTGTGAGGATAATAACGTCAAAGAAAAAAAAAAAGAGAACAATGCAGAAACACCACCAAGGTTCTTGAAGTTTAAAGGTGGATACCGAACTAAAAAAACACAAGAAATGTAGCAGCTGCTCTGGACATATATATAAAATGCAGTGAGACCATAAAGAAGAGACTTGCTAAGTCTGCCCTAGAGAAAGAAATTAGGGAGGCTTCAGAAGTAGTAGCATTGAGACGAAATTTAGACGGAGCTAGACTGACCGTCAGTCAAGTGAACAAGGAAAAGGGACAGCATAACAGAGTCCATTGTAGCAGAGTGTGTTTCACATGCTGCTGGTGGCAAAGGTAAAATTTCAGGTTACAAACTAATGAAAGGTTTTTGTAAAAACTTTTCACTTGAAGTCATTACACCTTACAGGAAGCTGTAAAAAAAATGTACACGAAGGTCCTATGAACCCTTCATCTAGCCTCCCCCAGTGTTAACATTTTGCATAACTATAGCACAACATCAACACCATGAAATTGACATTGGCACAACCCACAGAATTTATTCAAAGTTCACCAGTCATACACACACTTATTTGTGTGTGTGTGTGTTTCTATTAAATTTTATTCCATGTATAGCTTCATGTAACTGCCACCACAATCAAGATACTGAACTGCTGTATCACCACAGGTTCCGTTGTGCTACACTTTTGTAGCTCCTATCTCCACCCAGACTTACTTCATACCCACTACTCCCCATCAAACCCTAATCTCTGTCAGGCACTCATTTGCTCTGCATTTCTATCGTGACATTGCTTCCAGAATGTTATGTAAATGGACTCACAGAGA
Organism: Symphalangus syndactylus; assembly: GCF_028878055.3. Classification (NCBI taxonomy): domain Eukaryota; kingdom Metazoa; phylum Chordata; class Mammalia; order Primates; family Hylobatidae; genus Symphalangus; species Symphalangus syndactylus. The sequence continues at coordinate 105,633,803 of NC_072428.2, read as the reverse complement.
ATGTCCGTTTTGGAGATTGACTTTGCCCGTCACATAATTCTCTAGAAATTCATCTAGTTTCTTACACATAGCAATTAGTTGGTTTCTTTTTATTGCTGAGTAGTATCTGTTATATGGATTTACCAAAATTTGTTTAACCTTTCACCTACTGAAGGACATTTCAATTTTTTCCAGTTTTTGTCTATTGCAAATAAAGCTTCTATAAACATTTCTATACGTGTTTTTGTCTGAACATGAGTATTAATTGTGTAAGAGTGCTGGGTGGTATGGTAAGTGCATTTTTGGCTTTAATAAAAACTACCAAACTATTTTCCATGGTGACTGTATCATTGTACATTCCCACAAGCAATAATGAGTAATATTTCTTTTAAAATTTTTATAGTTGCATATATATTTTAGGTTACTTTTCATGTATTAAGTGATTTTCAATTATGATATAGTTTCCTTTTTAAAATAAGTATTTTAAGAGAAAAGTTGAACTACTGGCTAGGAATAATACAAGTAATATTATAGCATTAGTTTGTTTTCTTGATGTGACAAAAATAATTTCGGTGGTACAAGAAGGAGAGAAATTTGGGAAACTGTGGCTTGATGGCTAAGTACCCTGACTTTGACTTTGCTTATTAAATATTATATAGATCTGGCACCTACTCTTGTCTTATCACTAAGTAGCTGTGGCTCAATTTTCTTATTATTTTATTTACCATATGAATAACTATATGTAAATATCTAATTATAGTTAATAACAATATGTCTGTTAAGAGAATAAACTGAGAAAATATGTATAAAATAGCTAGTCCGACGCTCAGAACATTGTGAATCTCTTAGCTTTTGCTTCAAAGTGAACAGCTGTCTAGGGCAAATTGACATGAGGCCACAGTGTGCAGAGATCATAGAATGATCATAACATTGCATGCAACTAAAGAAGTGTAGCAATGTCAATACTATATAAACTTGAAGGAGACATATTGCCTTGTATAGAGAAATTAATAATAGAGGTAAGATTTAACCACGATATGAAAGTATCCTCTCTTATTTATTCTTTGCATAATTTTTAGTATTACTTCATAGAATAGGGTTAAAGAAAATCTTTTTCAAATTCATAAAAATTAAACCTAACCCTTTATGATGTAAAGTTTGATACTTAATTCTTGTTTCATTAGTTTTTACTTGGATTTTCTCTTTTGACTCCAGAAACTCAGAAGCAGTTTTTTGGGGGGCAATTGAGAGGAGAGGATGTCGTCTAATGGGAACCCAGGCTTCAAGAAGAAATCTTCACTATTTTACTGATTTTGAGACTCCAATAAATTGCTGAATCTTTCCATTCTTTTATATTCTCCTGTGTACAATAGGCATTAATAGCTTCTCTAAAGCATCTTCCTGCAGATTAAATGAAATAACATGTTTAATACTCCTGACACATAGTTGGACCCACTAAATAGTAGCTATGTTTTTAAAATGTTTCTTCATACTTAATCTGTGATTAAATCAAACTCACATGAGGGTAGGACTGAATTTATCCATCTAAACTGAAGGTTCTTTGTGTAATCATGGCAAAATGGAGTTTCCTGCAAGGGTTTTTAAAGGGGTGTGTGCAAGGTTGGGGAGTGGTGAGCAGACCTGTATGCCTAACTGTTTATATTCATTCCAAACACCCAATACTCATTTATTCATTCACTCATTTAATAAGTAGTAACAATAACATTAAAACCTAAGTTGTAAGGCCATTGACCTGCTTATAGCTCTCCAACAGTCCCACTTACCTATGGATGGCTCCAATTGCACAGGTGATTTATTTGAGCCACTTTCTTGATACAGAAAGTAGCGATGAGTAGTCATGTTTGAATGTAAGTTAAAACAGAAGCCTGAAGAGTGAAAGAGTTTCATACTTACTCACACAGATACTGGAGAGAAAATCCACTTTAGTTTTTCTAATGTTTCCAATGTCAGAGACATATGGAAGATTGATGATAGTGGTATTTTTTTTTTTACCCATCATATCAATTACATAGAATGTCAAGTAGACTTTTCAATTTGGAGAGACTTTATAATTTTGATAAGAAAGAATTTCTAAAGGAAGCTCATCAGGATAATAGCATCACTCTTAACCCCCTTAAAATTGCAGATATCCCCCCCTATAATTGGTGGGAAATTAACTGACCAAAGAATAGAATTACAAAAGAAAGCTGGTCAAGAAAACAAGCAGAAGCCATCAGAAACATTTAAGATTACATATCAGAAAATCTTAAGGTTTACTTGTTACAGAATATTTGGCTTTGCAGCATTAAAAAGTATTTAAGTGGGTAGTTATGGTTAAAATACTATGAACTATAGACTAAATAAAGAATAGCCTTGTAATTGTAATATTATCATGTATTTCTCACTATGTAATTAAATGGACAACAACATTTAGGAAAGATTTGAATTTGACAGTAAAACTCTAAAATGTGCCTTAGTATTATTAAAGGATTGTGTTTTTATTTTTAATTTCAACTGGATGATGCACTAGTGTGAATGCCTTTTATGATTCTTAAAATGATTTTTTGCAACATTAACTTTTATAATATGAAACATAATTAGGACAATGAAATAAGAAGTGTTATCTATCCTACCAGATTACAGTGATCATCTTCTTTGTGTTTCTCTCCCTGCCCCACACCATTCCTTTTTTTGTCTTGCTTTTCATTGGGCACACATGAATTTTGGAGAAACCTTTCTATAGGATATGTAATTCTTTCCAACTTCTCTAAGTTTCCAAGACATATTCTTCTACCACTCTCATAGATTTTGATTCTTAAAAGAAATTAAAGCTAAAATTTTTTTATTATACTTTAAGTTCTGGGATACATGTGCAGAATGTGCATGTTTGTTTCATAAGTATACATATGTCATGGTGGTTTGCTGGACCCATCAACCTGTCACCTACATTAGGTATTTCTCCTAATGCTATCCCTCCCCTAGCCCCCGACCCTCCAACAGGCCCTGGTGTGTGATGTTCCTCTCCTTGTGTCCATATGTTCTTATTGTTCAACTCCCACTTATGAGTGAAAACATGTGGTGTTTGGTTTACTGTTCCCGTGTTAGTTTGCTGAGAATGATGGTTTCCAGCTTCATCCATATCCTTGCAAAGGACATGAACTCATCCTTTTTTATAGCTGCATAGTATTCCATGGTGTATATGTGTTGCTTTTCCTTATCCAGTATATCATTGATGGACATTTGGGTTGGTTCCAAGTCTTTGCTGTTGTGAATAGTGCTGCAATAAACATACATGTGCATTCGTCTTTATAGTAGAATGATTTGTAATCCTTTGGGTATAGACCCAGTAACGGGATTGCTGGGTCAAATGTTATTTCTGGTTCTAGATCCAAAGTTTGGTTTAATTAACAATTACAGCAATTTTCAAACCAACGTAAAATTTTCTTCAGAATTATTTATTTAGAAAAAGCAACTAATCGTTATATTTCTTATAGCTATTATTAATGAAACAGTGTATTCATTATTTTTATCTATTGAGTGTCAACATTCCAGAAAAATATCTTCTTTAGTCCCAGTAAATCTGAACTGCCTTGTTTTCAAGGATTTATGAATTAGTTAGACTCAAGGTAGGATCATCCTTTCTAGATATTGATACTAGAAGAGTATATCAATTTAAAAAAATTTTGAGAAGTGTCTGTTCATGTCCTTCGCCCACTTTTTGATGGGGTTGTTTGTTTTTTTCTTGTAAATTTGTTTGAGTTCATTGTAGATTCTGGACATTAGCCCTTTGTCAGATAGGTAGATTGTAAAAATTTTCTCCCATTCTGTAGGTTGCCTGTTCACTCTGATGGTAGTTTCTTTTGCTATGCAGAAGCTCTTTAGTTTAACTAGATCCCATTTGTCAATTTTGGCTTTTGTTGCCATTGCTTTTGGTGTTTTAGACATGAAGTCCTTGCCCACGCCTATGTCCTGAATGGTATTGCCTAGGTTTTCTTCTAGGGCTTTTATGGTTTTAGGTCTAACATTTAAGTCTTTAATCCATCTTGAATTAATTTTTGTATAAGGTGTAAGGAAGGGATCCAGCTTCAGCTTTCTACATATGGCTAGCCAGTTTTCCCAGCACCATTTATTAAATAGGGAATCCTTATCCCATTGCTTGTTTTTGTCAGGTTTGTCAAAGATCAGATAGTTGTAGAAATGCGGCATTATTTCTGAGTGCTCTTCTCAAAAGAAGACATTTATGCAGCCAAAAAACACATGCAAAAATGCTCATCATCACTGGCCATCAGAGAAATGCAAATCAAAACCACAATGAGATACCATCTCACACCAGTTAGAATGGCCATCATTAAAAAGTCAGGAAACAACAGGTGCTGGAGAGGATGTGGAGAAATAGGAACACTTTTACACTGTTGGTGGGACTGTAAACTAGTTCAACCATTGTGGAAGTCAGTGTGGTGATTCCTCAGGGATCTAGAACTAGAAATACCATTTGACCCAGCCATCCCATTACTGGGTATATACCCAAAGGACTATAAATCATGCTGCTATAAAGACATATGCACACGTATGTTTATTGTGGCACTATTCACAATAGCAAAGACTTGGAACCAACCCAAATGTCCAACGATAGACTGGATTAAGAAAATGTGGCACATATACACCATGGAATACTATGCAGCCATAAAAAATGATGAGTTCATGTCCTTTGTAGGGACATGGATGAAACTGGAAACCATCATTCTCAGTAAACTATCGCAAGGACAAAAAACCAAACACTGCATGTTCTCACTCACAGGTGGGAATTGAACAATGAGAACACATGGACACAGGAAGGGGAACATCACACTCCGGGGATAGGTGTGGGTGGGGGTAGAGGGGAGGGACAGCATTAGGAGATATACCTAATGCTAAATGACGAGTTAATGGGTGCAGCACACCAACATGGCACATGGATACATATGTAACAAACCTGCACATTGTGCACATGTACCCTAAAACCTAAAGTATAATAAAAAAAATTTAAAAAAAATTGACTAGATTTTGGAAAGCACGTGCTATGAGTTGAATTTTGTTTCTCCCAAACTCACATGTTGAAGTCCTATCCCCAGTGACAATATTTAGAGATAGGGCTTTTATGAGGTAATTAAGGTTAAATGGTGCCAGAAGGGTAGGGTCTCAATACAATAGGATTGGCAGCTTTATAAGAATAGGAAAAGAGAGTGATCTCTCCCTCCACATTCACATATCAAGGTAACAACATGTGAGGACACAAAGAGAAGGTGGCCATGAGCCCCCTCACCCAAACCAAACCCTGCCGGATATTGATGTTTAACTTTCTAGCCTCCGGAACTGTGAGAAAATAGGCTTTTATTATTTAAGCCATCCAGTTTATTGTGTTTATTAGGGCTGTCCAAGCTGACTAAGAAAGCCAGTATCCCTTCCAAAACTAGAACGCTGCACTTGGAGACACAAATCCTGTGGTTTTTGCAGCAACTCTGCCACTCGAAAGGTTTGCAGACATGGCCAATTCACTTACTGGCTTTGATAATCAGTGCCTTTCTCTGTAAAATGAGGATGGTCATCTTGTTAGTAATCTTCATGGTAATCTTGGATTAAACGGGACAATAGAGGCAAAAATGGTTTCAAAACTAGAAAACATTGTATAAAATAAAATATTCCTTTTAAATTCGAAATTATTCTTAGAAGAGTTGGTGTCAACGTATTTATGTGAGATATGTATGGATAAATTCTAAATATAAAATATATATATAACTGATATTTTTTACAAAGTTATTGTTTTAAAGAGCCAGTACTATAGATGATGAGAATTCAGAGTCAATTCTTCTCAATTTGTGTTAAATTTTGAAAGAGTTATTATAAGCACATAAAATGCACCATTGTAAAATGTGAAACATTGGGCTATGTAGGCTTGCTATAGAGTAATGTTTCTTTTGCATTTACTTTATATAAAATATATTGTAAGTTCAAGTTTACCTTCAAATAATTAATAGTGTGAAAGTTATAGCATGTGCAGTTTAATGAGTGTTTTCTAATTTTTAGATGACCAAAACATTAACATTACTGAGACAGATGCAGTTCATGAGCGAAAGAAGCAAGACTATATCATCAATTATTAAAGGAATGAGAAAATCTTGCATCCAAGCTTAACTAGGTTTCGGTATAAAAAGATAAAAAATGAAATACAAGAACTCACAAATCTAAAAATGAGAACATTAGGGCCATACAAACTTTAGTGAATGTTAATAGTTAAATGAATAGATTGTATAAATAGTTGTTTTGATGTGGAGACAACATCAGATATATGGTAAAATGGCATTTGAAGTAGGAGTTATGGATTTTAAAGATAAAATAATAATAGTAATAATTGTGATCTATAACCCTTCATGACATTAATAAAGAATCACTGATTTGAGAGTAGTCCAACTTACTTAAATTAAAAAATGAGATAATTATTTCTCAAATTTCAATAAAAACTAAAAGCAAAGAATACACACTTCTTGAGGCAAAGAGGACAATAGAACTACACGCAACTATATTCAATTTACACACTAAAACAAGAGTATGAAATATTCAAAGTTAAAGAATATGAAAATCCTTAATGAATGTTGTCTTTAAAGATATTCTAAAATACAAATTACACAATAAGTATAACTGAAAGAATGGTTAAAGTAGATCAGGTGCAGAGGAACAAAATAAAATGGAAGATGGCAATACAAATGTCAGACAAAATAGAATTCAAGGTGAAAACCATAAAAATAAACAAATTTCATATTTGATGAAAGGTGCTATTCTCTTTTAGGCAGTCCTTATAATACTTAAAAACTTTTATGTAACAAAATAATGCCAACTAATCATATAAATTAAAAGCTATTAGATATGCAAAAAGAAAAATAAAAACATGAGTATTGGTAGATGTTACTTAACACTATAATTCTAGGACAAATCAAACAGACAAAAAGCAAATGAATGTGTCAAGATATAAAGTTAATTACCAGCATGCTGTTCACTCAGTGGCAAAGGAGATGAACCCATAGATTGATTCTTTCCAACCAAAGACAAAGCAGGATTGATAGAAGAGAAAGAGAAGAGAGGAGAGTAATACCAAACTACAGCCAATCCGAGATTTTTTTCTGTTTGCACATATTGCCAAGAAAAATAAAAGTTTGTGAATGGGTGCTCACATGTTGAAATAATGAATTAAGAAATAGAATAGACCTAAAGTGACAAGTTTTGTGATAGTGACATATATATATATACGTATATATATATATATAAAATTCTCTAGAAACAAGGTACTTTGGCTAATGTTTGAGCTAATGTCTCAGTTGGGCATTGATCATTTGAAATAATTGTGTATTGAGGATGTGACAAATCAACAGATAAATTAATCTCATCTACTTGCAGTATTTGGCAGGTCAGCCATCAACCTCAGGGTCTTTTCATATCCCTGAACCCTGTGGTTCTCTAGCTTTACTGCACATTAAAATTACGTTGGGATCTTTGAAAAAATGTCTATATCTGAATCCCATCCAAAATTGATTAAATAAGTAGTTCATGTGTAGATAAGCTTGAGAATCACAGTAGGTGCCAAATAACTGTAGAACAATTTAACCTGGGTATACTAGCTTATAATCCCTGTTTTGCACCAATCAACCAATCACTAATTGATGAAAAAAATAAATCCCTGAATACAAAGAATATACTTTATTTAAAATGGCAGAGGAATGATGAAGCATGGGTCTCATCCTTAAAGAATTTATCATGAAATTGAAAGAACTAGGTTCATATAAGGTAAATGACTGTCAAGAGTCAAAATTACTCTATGACTTCAAGTATTAAAGCAATAATATGGGGCAGGGTAATTGGGAATTGCTTTAAGGAGGAAGTTTATCTGAGTTACTGTTACTTTTGGAGAAACCCAGTAGATAGCTATTATGGAGGTCTATGATTGATCCAAGTTACTTTCAAATATCAAGAAATATCATTATTATTGAAGTAGTATTCCAAATTTTAGAACTTGTTTTGTAAGCAGGGAGATATGATGAATGAGTTGCAAACCATAAAGACTGACTTTTTTCGAATAGAGTTTTATTCTGTTAATCAAATTTTATGGTAAAATTAGTCAACTAATACACCTAGTACTCATTATTCTTTAAAGTAATTAAGGAGAAATCATTAGTCACATACATGATTAATATTGTTTTTGTGCAATAAAAAATGGTTTCTCATCTTACTTTATTGTCAAGAATATATAATCTACAACATATCCATGTAGCGCCACAGCTCTGGAGCCAGAACACCTCGGTTTCAGTCCTGGATACTCTGCCTTCTGTGTGACCTTAAACATAGTACTCAACTTCCGTCTCCTCTGTTTCCTTATATATGAAAAGGGGATAATACTATCATTTTTCTTTAAAAATTATCAGGGGGATTGAATCAGATAATACATGAACAGCACTTAAAACAGTACCTCTCAAGTAGTCTGTCCTTAATAATAGCTGTTATTAGGGCCGGGCGCAGTGGCCCACACCTATATTCCCAGCACTCTGGGAGGCCTAGGCAGGCAGATCACCTGAGCTAGGGAACTTGAGACCACCCTGGCCAACGTGGCGAAACCTCATCTCTACTAAAAATACAAAAAAGTAGCCAGGCATGGTAGCAGGGCGCCTGTAATCCCAGCTATTCAGGAGGATGAGGCATGAGAATCAGTTGAACCCAGGAGGCAGAGGTAGCAGTGAGGCGAGGTCATGCCACTGCACTCCAGCCTGGGTGACAGAGCAACACTCTGTCTCAAAAAAACAATTATTATTAATAATAATAGCTGTTATTAGTATCACTAATTTTCTTGGAAAACATACATTATTTGGTGATTATCATTATCATCTATAAACACACCAAAAATTTATATATATATATATATATACACACACACACACACACGGAAATATGAAAGTCTGCTTTGTTTAAATCTTATTTCTAATAACTATAGTATTTGGTCTCTACAGGCCTCCACCGAAAGAGCCCTACAAGCTGTGACCTTTGGCAGGTTAATCATCCCTTCCATGCCTCAGTTTCTCACCTGTACAATGGGGATAATCATACTTCCTACTTCAAAGGATTGTGGTGAGGATTAAGTAATTTATGCAAAGCACTTAAAACAATACCTGGCACAAATTAAACAAATTAAACACTATGTGTTAGCTATTATTCCTATGATTATCATTATTTTTATGATTGTGCTCCATTCATGATCTTCCACTTCAATATTCCCACAGTTCCTCAGCTCCCTGAAGGGTTCTTTACTGGATCCCCTCTACCCATGTTAATTTCCCTGGTTGCTTGTGAGCTTTAGGCAGCAGAAAATGACTACCAGCTTGTTAATAGCATTTTGACTGAAACTCATTTTTATAGAATGTCCTGGGAATTTACATCTTAAGCCTTTCATCACTAATCCCATTGAAGGATATTCTCTAAGTGTAGGTAACGAAAAGCCAAAACGCATCCTCACTGCCTTGCACTGGTGTGGGCAGGAATAGAGCCAGAGTGAAGGGGAGACTGTTTTCTGGATCTTCGCTCCATTGTACATCTCAAGTCACTTCAAAGAAAATGCCGCTCTTTCCTTTTGAAGACAGGAGAATGCTTTTTAGCTCTTTGACACTTAAAATTTGGAGTGGGAATAACTGAAGACGACAAAAATGCACTTGACTAACTCCATAATTTTTTTCCGAGGTTGGCATTATTATTTATATTCCTCTTTTTAAGGCTAATAATAGCTGTGATAATGGTACTTCAGGTCCTATGTGGCTATGCACTGAGGTCCTTTTGGAAAATGAAAACTATGATAATTTTTTTAAATGCACCAATAAAGCAGGATTTTTAACACTGAAAGGAAGAATAAATTAAAACTATTTTCTTAGCATTTTAGTAGTAAGAATATTCTAATAACACTAAATAGGTAAATTGTAGTATTCTATTCTGAAAATAATCAATTTAAGCAGATTTCAGCAGTAAATTTAAATCTAATCTGCATTATTAAATAAAAAATGATAGTGCTCTATTTTGTTTTACCTGCATTTGAGAATAAGTCCCTTTTATCTAATGGAAGAGAACAAAAAGAATAGACATACTATTTTAAAAACAGCACCCTAAGGATTTTTAAAAACCAGAAAATTGAAATAACTTTGTGAAGATGGCATAATATGACTTTTAGAATTTTTAAAAAGCTTCTTTCATTAAAAATCACCCACAAACTACATTCCTTATAAAAGAATTTCTCTACTCATTTTTATTAGTTTAGCTTTAATGTCAGTACTCAGGTTTATAAGTGCAGTATTAGAAAAACAATGGATTAATAATAGATGTCATATGATGCTTTTATATCTCATATTATGTTTGATTCCTCATTCCTTTTCTCAGTTGCTTTAATTCCTAATCACTCTCCCCTAAACAGAGAGCATCTGCCAATTTCATTATATGGGAACTTAATAATACTTAATTAAAATACAAAGCTCTACTTGCTATCTACTATTTAATTGCATGTGATTTAAATAAAACAATAATGGAAAGAATCAGATAATTCATATATATTTCTGTTTGAAAAAGGATATCTTGACTATTTCTTTGGCATAACCATAGGTTTTATAATTTTATCTATATTATAAAAAGAAACTGTATACAATATTACTCAATTTTCTTTCCTTCTAGCACTTAAAACTACATCTTATTGTAGCTTTTTAAATATTAACTTTTCTTTTGGACATTCAAAGCTATACATTACATTTTTCTATATCTTAAAAAATTACTGTAAATATGTTTGTAATGGTTTCAAAATATTCCTCTGCAGTGCCTAATAAAAGTAAACATACTTTCACTAGTGATTTTTAGATCACTTTATTGTGATATAATGAACATACAGAAAGCTGTACATATTTAATGTATACAACTTGATGAGTTTGGAGATGAGTATACATCTGTGAAACCATGACTACAATCTGTGCCATAAACATATCCATCACCTCTAAAAGTTTTCTCCTGCCATCTTTATGTATTAACTACTGTTAAGTTTCAGGGGGTACAAGAACACATAACATAAGATCTACTCTGAGCAGATTTTTAAGTAGGCAATACAGTGTTTTTAAACCATATTTACTATGCCATACAGTATATCTCTAGGACTTGTTTATGTAACATAAGAGAAACTTTGTAGCCTTTGACTAATACCTCCCCATTCACACTTGCCCCAGCCCCTGACAACCACCATTCTACTCGCTGCTTCTATGAGTCTATTTTAAATTTCTCAGGTAAGTTGTATCACGGAGAATTTGCCCTTCTGTGTCTGACTTATTTCATTTAGCATAATGTCCTCCAGGTTTATCCATGTTTTCAGTGGCAGGATTTCCTTCCTTTTTTAATCCTGAAGACTATATATATTCTGCATTTTCTTTATTGATATATATGTTGCATAAATATTGAGGTGAATTTAATGTCTTGGCTGTGGTAAATAATGTTTCAATGAAATGAAGGCACTGTTATCTTTCTAAGATTCTAATTTCAATTACTTTGGATATATACTCAGAAGTGGGATTGCTGAATCATATGGTAGTCATATTTTTAATTTTTAAAGTAACTTTCATACTGGCTACACCAACTTACATTCCCACCAAGAGTGTTCAAATTTTCCACTTTCCTTTACTCCACATCCTTGCCAACAAATCTATCTACCTATCATCTATCTATCTATCTATCTATCTATCTATCTATCTCTCTACCCATCTAATAGCCAACCTAACAGGTGTGAGGTGATATGTTGATTGTGTTACAGTAAGGATCTTTTGCTTGAAAATTTTGTTGAAAACTGTGAGTGTATGATAAACAGCTAACTTAATATTTTTAGTAGAATTCATAATTATGAAATAGCTACTAGTTACTCTACTAATGTGAAGAAAGAATAATAATAATCATGGCAGGAGAATTCAGGTGCCATGAGCTGTTGTTTTCTTTCCTTTTTATTTATATCTAACAATAATTTTTGTAAAAAGAATAAGTAAAGAAATTCATGGTGATAAAAAGCTTGAAACAGTGCACTGTGTTCAAAAATAAATATGTAATAAATATGTATTTTGTAAGAAAACAAGTTTGAAAGTAATTTTCAGTGTATATCTTTTCATTTGTCATATTTGCTTCAAATCATTTAAAAAAATAATGCATTGTAAACTCAGTTGAAGTCCTTTTTGTGCCTCTTCCCTATCTTATTTCCCTTCATTACTTTCTACTAACAAGAAGTTGCTATTTAGTTTAGTTGTCCACGGTTTTATAGTTTTATAACATATTTATAAGACAAACATACAGAAATGGCTTAGTGTGAATTTTTGACATTTCTTAAATGTATATACATATAATTATAGTTCATTTAACTTGTACATGGTTATGCGTTCTTGCCATGGTTGATTTTTGGAGACAGAGTCTCGCTCTGTTGCCTGGGTTGGAGTGCAGTGGTGTGATCTGGGCGCACTGCAACCTCTGCCTCTTGGGTTCAAGTGATTCTCCTCCCTCAGCCTCCCAAGTAGCTGGGATTACAGGTGTGCACCACCACACCTGACTAATTTTTGTATTTTTAGTACAGACAGGGTTTCACCATGCTGGCCAGGATGGTCTTGATCACCTGACCTCAAGTGATCCACCTGCCTTGGCCTCTCAAAGTGCTGAGATTACAGGCATGAGCCATTTAACTTATATATGGTATTTTTTTATACCAAGGTAAGCTATGGTGAGAGTGGAAGAAGCCAAGGGTGGGTGGTAACTATCTGCCAGGAAGAGAGTGGTATTTTATCACTGGCATTGTTTAGAATTGCCAACATTTTGTTGGTCTTATTGTTGTGAAATTCTCTACAGACAATTCTCCCCCTTTTTGTTTGCATCTAGGCAGAACACTCCCACCACCTCACGTCCGCCTTCCTCCTTGGTCTGCTACTACAGAGTATAAAGATTCTATAATTTTTAATTTTTCCTCTTTTTGTATTTGTGTGAGTCAGTGCTACTCAAAGTATATGGTTTGCAACTGTTTAGACCTGGTCAGTAATGAGATAAGAAGCTTGTACCACAATGCATATCAATCTATTGTTTCCTTCATCCAGAAAACCATGCTAAAAGACAAAACACAACAAAACAGTATATGGAAATGAGGCAGTTTAAACCAGAGTATGTGCAATGAGGTAATTGATTTGCCTCCTAAGCAAGCCCCTTATCTCACAAGAGATTGGTAACAAACTGTTCACAGAGCAATACTATGCACTTTTTGAATAGCACTGATTTGGGATGGTTGCAATTTTTCTTACATATTACTCATAACTCAGAAAATATCTTTAATGTGCTTCCAGGTTCATGAGCAAAAGAGTTTCTCTGCACTTGTTCTTAAAGGTAGAATTGCTGGGAATTGGGCTATGTACATATTCAGCTTTCCCACATATCAGCTTTAAATTGCTCTCCAGAGTGATTATACCAGCTTACCCTCTGACCAGCATTGCTGCAGGTATCAATTTTCCCTAAACCCTCACCAATAGCTAGAAATGTCAGGGTGTTTTTTTTGTAATTGAATTGGAATAGTATGCTTTCTCTTTGCAAGTTTTTGTTTTTGTTTTTTGCTTATTCATTTGGAGGATTAATAAATGTTGGTTCTGGTTTTATACAAGGTTGTTTCATGTTAACCTTATACACAGTTAACTTGCTGAATTGTCTGACTAGTAGTATTCAGAATTTATAAATAGATTCACTTAGATTTTATAAATAACTATATTATCTACAAAGTACAACAGTTGTGCCTTTCATTTCCAATTTTTCCCCTCTACCTATCATATTGCATTGGCTCAAATCATCAATATAATGTACCTTCCTATTAAGTTTGAGAATGCCGCTATTTTTCCACTGCCAGCTATGATGTTTGCTGCAGTTTATGCCTATGCATTTATGGCAGCCATGAAAATGTACTTTCAAGCCTTACAGTTATAGGAAATGGAGGGTAATTGACCAAAGGCCCCAGTGGCCACACTCTGAGACTTATTGCTGTGTTTGCTCTGAGGCCATACTTTCAATGGGTTGCTTCAAGCCAATGACTGAGCATGGCAGGAAACTAGGTTAGGCCCATTCTTAGAACACATGGTACTCCACTGATGGCTGACTTTGGCTTAAGGAATTCCTGACAATCTTGCTGAATCTTCTTTAAACTGACTAAGAGTCTCAGATGCTTCCACGCAACCTTCTTTCCTTTACATAGGGTCTGACTTGCCTCTTGGCCTGACAGTTCTCCCAGCTCCCGGGCTCCCTTTCCTTGTTCTCTCACACAGACATTTAATAAAATACTTGTACTTTTAATCCTGTGTTGACATCTGTTTTCTTCTATGAGGAGCTAGATTAACATAACCTTTATCTAACGAAGAAAATTTCCTTTCATTCCTACCTCTGTAGGAGTTTTTAAACACTCATTTCCTTCTTGTAGGTGAATTCAATGTTTTGGCTCATGTCATTATTACTTCTCTTTGGAGGAGTAAAATGTCAAGTGAAGTTTTATTTGATTCTCCCTACACCTCATTTGCCCTCTCTCAGATCCTCATTTTTTCCCACCTATTCTTAAAATTGCTTGTTTGAAGTTGAAGAGACGAATCAGATTATCCAGCATTTTTCCCCCACCTTCTTTCCATCTAGGAAGAATGGTGAGACAACTTTCCTGTTTTTAGTGGTTTTCTATTTTTTCATGTTAATCATAAGTGTTTTCTTCTGGACTCCTACCCATGCCCTACATTCTGCTTTCCCTAAAGTTGTTTGTAGGGTGTTAACAAAAATGTTCAAGATAATGGTAACTCATTGTCCTCCGTCATAGCTAGCTTCTGAGGTGGAGAAATGGTAGCTGCTTGTGTGATTTGATACCTTCTTTTTCTCTACCCCTGGATAGCACATGTCACCATTTACAGTATGCATGCACTTGTGACCCTATCTCAATATAAACGCTATTTGTTTTTCATCTGTTTACCTAATTTTCTTTGTTACTCTTCTTAACTAGTAGGGAAAGAAACTTCTGTAATCTTCCTTCGACAGTGCTGTTATCCTCTGAAGTTACTTCGGTACCATTTTAACACACAATAGAAATGAAAACAGTGAAACTATATTAGCTCTAATGAAAAACAAACTTTGAAGTCAATGTTTTTCCCTGATTGGAAGCTCTCATTTATTATATCAGAGATACCATTCAAGCCAGTGCATTTAATTACAAAATTTGTGAATGGCACTTGTTTCCAGAAGCAGAATTCTGATGTACACACCTGCCAACTGTTAGAAAACTTACTGCTGTGCAAACGATTTTAAACATATTACATTGAAATGTGTTTAGAAGAGGATAGAGAATTCCCTAAAGACCTAATGCCAGTCTGTACTTCAATAATCCCATAGTATGAGTGAGTGAAATTCAGTATAGAGTGAATATAGGCCTCATTTGAATGTCTAAAGTCCAGAATTATTAGGACAGGATGTCAAAGTCTGGGAATATTGGTTCAGAACACTTGGCCTGGCTCTGGCCCTCACATTGAGCAGAAAGCAAGAGATAAATTCCCAGCCTAGCATAAACACAGTTCACCCGATAGAGAAATTGAGTAAGGTGAACTGGCATCATAAACTCCTCCATACCAAACACAAAGCAGCGAATATAAAATATAATAATTTAATTTTTACTTAGCAAATCAAAAATATGAAAGGGAAATACTTGAGTGCCCAAAATAAGCACTTCAAAGTGAAATTGATGAAGAGGAGTTTAATGGAATGTTCTATGAGGATACTGGAAATAGATATATGCTTTGTACTAGGAGACAGTTTTAGTGCCTATGCTGAGAATAGTAATTCATAACATATTTCTCAAAAAACCCAGTTCTATATTTAATATGATTAGATTGTTGCGTTTTCTATGTTATAAAAAGACTTTATTATATGCAGAATGTCTGAAAATTTAAAAAACTTAGCTTTTGAAATTAAAGATTCAACACGTGGTTTAAAAAAACATAAATTCATTGGCAGATGAGTTTGGCGTACTGAGGAAATCAAACATATTGATGAACAAAAGATGAAGAAATAAAAAATAAAGATGTTATAAAAACTCAGAGAATAAATGATGAGAAAGTTCAATACACGTCAAACAGGAGTTCCAAAAGGAATGAAGAGGAAGACTAGGGAAGAGACAATAGCTGACAAAATAATGGCTACTAATTTCTCAGAATTTAATAAAAACAGGAGTCATCTGACTGAAAAAGGCACACTGAACCTATAGAAGAAAAATTAAAATACTGGCGAGTTATGTACTAAAGCAAACATTAAATACAATGTTTCATAATTACATATTTAGTAATAAATGCAAATAATTACTAATTAAACTTTTTACTAATATGTAATTATGAAACACTGTTAGTCCATTCTTACACTGCTGTAAAGAACTGCCCGAGACTGAGTAATTTATTTTTAAAAAGAGGTTTAATTGACGCACAGTCCTGCATGGCTGGAGAGGGCTCAGGAAACTTACATACATGGCAGAAGGGGAAGCAAGCACATCTTACATGGCGGCAGGCAAGACAAAGAAGAATGCATGTGTAGGGGGAACTATCAAACATTTATAAAACCATCAGATCTCATGAGAACTCACTCGCTATCATGAGAATAGCATGAGGGAAACTGCCCCCATGATCCAATCACTTCCCACCAGGTCCTACCCCCGACATGTGGGGATTATGGGGATTACAATTCGAGATGAGATTTTGGCTGGGGACACAGAGACAAACCATGTCAAACACTTTCCACGTGCCAGGTACTACGCCATTATGCTCTTAAAATACAAAGAAACAAGAACATAAGCAGTACGGAAGTTAACACTCTGATAGAAGGAGGATCAATAAGCAAACATAGATAAAACCACAGTGGTCTCATAGAGGCTGGTAAAGGATAGTGTAACTAAGGGACTGGAGAGGAGGAGCGTCCATCGCTCTCTCACAAAGTTAGGGAGTTCTTAAAATGAAATGGTGCTTGAGCTCAGTTTTGAAAAAAGCAAATAACATGGGAGATTACTGTTTCAGCAAGTGAGAGAAATAATTCTAGGCAATCTGCACCAGGCACAATGATGTGAGGGCCTGTATCATCTTCTGGGACCTGCAGATAGCCTGATGAACCAGAGAGTGGGAGGCAGTCAGTAGTGTGCAAGAATGTAAGCAAAACTCCATCTGCATTTCCACTATATGAAGATGGCACTTTGTCCAATAGAACAGACCCTTTCAAAGTGTGATCTGTGAACTGTAGTCTATCTGCAAATTTTCTTACTTGTCCTCAATGAGATAAATAGAGAACATGAGAGAAAGTAGAAACTTTTATTGAAGTTTAGTATTACCAGGAAATCCAAGTGTATGACTTCGTATTTTACAAATGTATGCATCTGAAAGAGACTAGAAATTAAAAAACAAACAACAGCAACATTAGAAACTAAATATTTAAGGTGATGAATGTCTCAAATACCCTGATTTGACAATAACATATTATATGAAAATATCAAAATATCACATATACCCTGAAAATATACACATGTATTATGTATTAATAAAATAAAAACTGTTCTTTCTCCATAGTTTGAGAGGGCTTCTGAAATATTCTAAATCAGGGAGAAACTATTACAATAAGGCAATCATCACAATTTTATATATGAGAAATATGGGCTCAGAGTAGTAATGCAAACTGCTTAAGTTCAAATAGCAAGTAACTGAGCAACAGTCCTCTTTAACTCTGATTATATCAGATATTTACACTTTATTGTGAATTTAAGCCACCCTACGTTCTTCAAGGAAATGTTAAAAATAAATATTTTCCCTTAAAGGAATTTTAAACATAACTACTAGCCATATTGGAAAAAAATATAATGAACAATCAAGTATTCTTTTCAAGAAAATATACAATACACACTCTATGGCTTACCCCACCTTCTTCAAAGCCATACAGATTAGAGAAAATATATATTTCCAAAAATGTATAATCATTTTGGAAAATAAGGAGGAGACACTATGATGGACTAATGATTTTGAAAATAAGGAGACACCATGATAGACTAATGAATCCTGAAAACATAAAAGCAGATGAAATATAAATAAACAATAAAATCACAGCTCAGAATCGATGAAAGATGCTATTATAGCAAAAATGGAAGATGTGGCAAGGATGCTTCTTGCCCAGAAATGGTGGATACTCATCTCCGAAAGAGAAGGCACAGAGGAAAATAACAAGATTAATTGAGTTGACACAGGCAGAGTAGCCAATCTCTTGCACATCTTGAGATAAGCAGCAGCAATAGCATGGCTTGATTATCTTAACATGGAGGCAATGGAGGGGGACTTTGCTCTGAGAACAAGGACCCAGATAGATGGCAACACTTAGGAGAAGTGGAGAGAATCTGCAGGCCACAAAACTAGCCTCAGCTGTGGACATGCCCCATGGGTACTCCCACTAAAAACATAACCAAATTAAAAGCCATATGTCCTCTGCCCCTCCACTAAGCAGGCAGTGCAGACAGAATCTAGAAAAGCATCTCAACTCCAAAAAGTATGTGTAATAAAAAATTAATAAAATTAAGGAAAGCCAATGTATTAGTCCATTCTCACACTGCTAATAATGACATACCTGAGACTGGTAACTTATAAAAAAAAGAGTTATTGATGGTTCTGCAGGGCTGGGGAAGACTCAGGAAACTTACAATCATGGGAGAAGTTGAAGCAAACATGTCCTTCTTCACTTGGAGGCAGCAAAGAGAAGTGCTGAGAAAAAGGAGGAAAGCCCCTATAAAACCATCAGATCTTGTGAGAACTCACTCACTATCACAAGAACAGATGAGCAGCATGAGGGTATCTGCCCCCATGATTAAATTACCTCTCACTGGGTTTCTCCCACCACATGTAGGGATTATGGGAACTACAATTCAAGATGAGATTTGGGTGGGAACACAGCCAAACCACATCAGCCAACATCATGAGTGAGTGATGATCCACTCAAAAAATAATACAACAAAGTAAGCAGAGTTAATAAATGTAAGCTGTTGAGGACTTTAAATTGTATTAAAATTCTGAGAGAAATAAAAGAATTAGCAGAGGTCACTGAAATACATAGTATAATTTTTAGTACAAAATACAACTTCAGTTGTTGAAATGAATAACAGAATGGGGTTAGGTGAGGAAAAATTAGCTTATTAGTTGAATGAAGCAAGAAGTGTTCTCAGACTACAGCATAAAAATATGCATATATGACATTCAAAAAATTCTCATGCAGGATGGGTTGAGAATTTTTAAAATCATTTTAGTAGGA
Organism: Symphalangus syndactylus; assembly: GCF_028878055.3. Lineage (NCBI taxonomy): Eukaryota > Metazoa > Chordata > Mammalia > Primates > Hylobatidae > Symphalangus > Symphalangus syndactylus. The sequence continues at coordinate 105,614,435 of NC_072428.2, read as the reverse complement.
GTTCGAGAAAGAAAGAATAGATACAATGAAGAGAAAGAAAGCAGAATTTCCCAAAACTGAAGAAATATACAAGTTTTCAGATTGATGAGGTCTATTAAGGACTCAGTAAAAATACATTTCAAAAGAAAACCCTCACAGAAACAAACAAGTGAGTTTAAATAAGATAAAGTAAAAAATAATAATAATAAAGAAAAAATCTTAGAACTTATTCAGTGTGAGAGAAGAGGAAAAATATCTATATTACCTACAAATATATGAGAATCAAACTGCCATCATCAGCAATGCTTAAGAAGAGTGGGCAGGATAAGCTGAGGGTGAATATTTTAACTAGTATCATAAACCCAGCCAAATGACTATTCAATGAGATTGAAATTCAGACATTTTCAGAAATACAGAGACTCAGTAAGATTACTACTACAGAGTTCTCAGAGAATACTGCTGCAAATGAAATATAGTTGTAGGGGATAGAATAGGGATGTGAATAGCATTAATGGATGAAGTAATAAATAAAACTTCAGTTTACATAAGTAATGATTAAAAATTAGATGATATATGGGAATGCGGAAAGAAGTTAACTCATGTACATAAGAAAATTTAGTAGGTTGTAACAATGGGCTGTCAAAATAGGTTACATAATAAATGGTATTGTTCACCTACATGGAAATATGTACACATCAAAATTCCTAATAAAGCCTATATGAAATTGACAAACACCTTTTTTAGAAAAAGACTATAACTTCTTAGGTAATAATCTAGAAAACTATGTTTTAAATTTGAAATGGGTTAGTGTATGCCCAAAAGCTTAATAAATAAAAATATATACACATGTAACTATGTATTTTAATAAAAATGCCCTGCAAGTAATAGTCTATCCAAAATATTTGAACCAAATGGAACAAATAAAGCAATTAATGTTCAAATTATATGAATAACTACTAATAAGAAAAAAGACAATAAAAGTTAAGAGTAAGGATGAGGGCCAGGTGCGGTGGCTTACATCTCTAATCCCAGCACTTTGGGAGGTTGAGGCGGGTGGATCACGAGGTCAGGAGATCGAGACCATCCTGGCCAACATGATGAAACCCCGTCTCTACTAAAAATACAAAAATTAGCTGGGCATGGTGGCACACACCTGTAATCCCAGGTACTCGGGAGGCTGAGGCAGGAGAATCGCTTGAACCCGGGAGGTGGAGGTTACAGTGAGCAGAGATCGCAACACTGCACTCCAGCCTGGCGACAGCGTGAGACTCTGTCTCAAAAAATAATAATAATAAAAAATAAGATAAGGATGAGAACAGAGTATTATCTGAAGAGGGAACATGTCTGATTGATAAATATTGTTTAACCTCACTTGTAATCAGGAAAATGCAAATTTAAGCACCAATTGATCTTTTTTGAATGTAAGATTGGTGAAAAACAAAAAGTATGCTAATACGAAGTGTCAGTAAAGGGTACAAGAAATTAGAATTTGAAACAATGTAGTGGAAGTATGAATTGGAAAGCCATTTTAGATGACAATGTATAGATATCGATATTTGATTTCAATTGTTGACGTATTCTGTAGAGGAACACACACATGCATGTGTATCCAAGAGAACATGGACATTTACAGCAACATTGTTTGATGATATAGTAAATGTTTTACATTTGAAAGTGTTTGTTTTGACTGACTCACAGTATTTAATATTTCCAAGGAGCATAAAGGTGAGCCCAGACTCAGGTAGTGAGAACAAAACCCCATATTTCCAGATGGCAGCCTCATTTTTTATCTTCTGGAACAGTCTTATAAACCCAAAGGAAGCTAGATAGCTATACTCTTAAACTGGGAAAGCAGAAGTATGTTTTATCCCCAGCTATATTATCCTGGACAAGCAAACTTCCCATCAATGCCTTCTTCAATTGATACATTTCATCCTGAACTGTAATTTTAAATTATTATAAACTCTCTTTTATGAAAGACTCTGTAAAAAAGAAACTCAAAGCATTTTCTTGTCAGATTACCCGCTTTTAAAAGACTATGTAAATATCTACAGCAGACCATATCTATCTATCTTCTCTGAAAATGTCATAGTATTTCTCCAAAATATATTTCTTCTTTATTGATTTATCTTTGTAATTCATTCCCATTTGTTTTTTAGTTTAACTGCCTGATATATTCCATCTATACAGGACTTTCAGTTATAATAGAAAAATGAGAAAGGAAAGTAAATATCAGCTACAATATTGTAGATACCTGAAATAGCCATAAAACTTGAGACACAGAAAATAAAAATAATTTGTGGGTAAGGCAATATATTTTTGTATCATTGAAATAATGCAAAATAGTCACATTTGGTGGAAAATAAACAGGAAAATACTTTCATCTGTAAGTTTTGTCAGTCAATGTAATACTTCCAAATTGGCATTAAAATTATCCATGGTTTATTTCTTCATTTATTCAACAACTTTCGACTAAATCGATATCATGAACAAAAGGCCATGCCAGTCATAGCATATTTATTTCTTTAGCATGAGTGAGGGAAATAAGAAAAAGGGTTATGATTTTATTCAATGCTAATTCATGAAACGAAATATTTTTGAGGATCTTTATGTGCCAGTTACCTAAATATGAGTACAGCAGTGAATAAAACAGACAATTTTGTCCTCATGCTGATTATATTCTCATGCATCAAGAAATGTTAAAATTGTTATATTAAGTTAAAATGTTTGAATTTATATTTCTCACATGACTAGCACTAGACTAATATAATTAATGTATTGCATTTAGTGCCACATCTTATAATAATTATATACAATTAAAAGCAATATATATTGCTTTTATGTTGAATTTAGTGCTAAATGTTATAATAATTATATATATATAATTTAAAAGCTAAATATATATGTATACATATATTGCTTTTTTTCCCCTCAATATTTTGTCTTCTTAGGGGCAAGGCAGTTACTTGCTCCCTGGCCTATTGAAATAACTGTTACATATAAGGAATTCAGTAAGGTTTGTTAAACAAGTATTCAATCTCTATGCACCTCCATTTCTTTAATTACAGACATGTAGATAAAAATGATAGTAATAATAGTTATGCCAATGTTTATATGGTTGTGAAGAATAACATATTGTATTGAAAAATATTTACATGATGTCAGGCCTAAGAGGTTCATTTTTTAAGCCAAATTTTAAAATATTTTAAAATCATTATTACAAACGGAAACTCGGTGATGATGAATCCTAAGCAAGAGAAAAATATGCTTTTAGCATATCTTTTCAACTTTCCCTTATGTATGTTTCAGAGAGGGAAAAGTGCTATGTCCCCTTACCCATGTTTTTCTTTTTTTTAAATCTAAATGTAGTTTTATTCCTGATGGTCAAATTTGAGTATTCATATTTCTTTCCTTTCATGAGTATATATATTTGTATAATTTTTAAACAATGTTTGTACAATATAGAGAGAATTTTAATGCTAATAATTATGCCAGATATATTTTTCTTTAATTAAAAAGATGCTCTTCTATACAGTAGTGAAATTCTTTAGTAATTCTCTTCTTTTTGAAAACAAACCACATTTCAGAGGGGGAAAAAACATGTTATATTCTGAATTCATACACGATAAGAAATTCATTCCACAAGTGGAGTAAGACCTTTAAAAGACCTTTATCTACCTCACAGAATAAATTTGATATGCCTTACAGACCATTATGCGAACTCTCCCTTACTCTGCATGCAGATAGAACCATCTCTTGAAAGTGCTAACACTATAATTTCTATTCAGGTGATGAAATTGTAATAAAAAACAGTTTATTATGCTACATTTGTATATGATTACATATTAGATGGTAGAAAGTTAACATTTATTTTTCTTCTACTAATAATCATTTTTTCAACAACTAATAAATCCAAGAAGCTTGAAAACGTGTTTAAACTAGAAGATCCATTCTGTAGGGCAGTATGCCCTGCTGGTGGTGCTGCTGAAACTGTTCAGGAGCTAAGCTAAGTATTTACATGTTCCTATGCAGAAACCCACACAGGTTTCTTATGTATACGTTTTGTAGTATAAGAATTATTTATTTACTAACTAAATACTTGGATATATATCTTACTCATTTAAAATGCTATTGAATTTCAATTTGTTCATTTTCCTACTCAATTATGTCTTTCTAACAAGATAAATATTTTCAAGACCTTAATAAATAAGGAAGAGTTATAAGATTAACACAAGTAGAACTCATCCTCTGCCTATTAAAATGAACAACTTGACAAGAGTTATGAGGACAAGAGTTATGAGGTACTTGAATTTGGTGAAATCAGATTTCTAATTAAGTAAAATGGCTCTATGATGGAATCTACAAAATCAATTTGTTAAATCATTACATTTTAGAGCTAGAAAGGGATAGGAACCATCTTTTTAATACATTGATTTTTAGAGATGAGGAAACTGATACAGTTAAATAACACACCTGATATTTCCTGTAGTCAGGGGAAGACTTGAAATTTAGAAACTAGATGACCTTCCCCTAATTGAAATGGTCTTTACACTGTTCTTTACCTGATCAAATTGTCTAATCTTTAATTAAGAGCAACATCTAGCTTGTTAGAAAACATTTATGTGCCAAATAGCCAAGAGAATCAGGCATCCAAAAAGCTGCTAAATTGAGAAAAATTACATAAGCTCACAGTCAGAGGAACATGTTATATTACATTGTGTGTGCATTAATATCAATGAGAATTCAATACCAAGATCAAATGTACAATATGCTGTCAAATGTTTAATAATTCTTCTGTGTCTAATTAAGTCTAAGAAAGCTGCACTTATGAGTGAGTCATTGTAATTTCATATTAAGCACAATATAATGAACTGGTATAAATAGGATAACATTGAAGAGCCAATGACTTAAGCTGATTGTCTGAAAGCAGGTTTCATGTTTCCACAACCTTTTAATATCAACTTAGGCTTCTGTAGAAGGCAGAAAAAAAGAGAAATACTATACTTGGTGCCGCATGAAGTGGAGCTGGATATTCATGGGCCTTAAGTGATCAATATCTTTATCACATCTGTGTAAATGTTGTGGGCAAGTACAATTAAAGAGCAAATCCCTGGATCAGCTGGCTAAGCTAAATTTCAGTTCCAGAAGCTGATGATTTCACTGGAGGGCACTTGTTAGGGAACACAGGAAAAGACTATAGGAGATGGATGTTTTAAAGCCAATGTATAGGTTAATAATGGGGACTCTGGAATCAGAACAGCTAGGTTCAAAACTGTGTTCCAACATTGCCCAGTTGTATGATGTCACGTAAGTCACTCGCCCTCTCTGGGCACTAGTTTTTCCATCTGCGAAAGGTCATATTTTCTTCACAGGGCTATTACAACTTAAAAAAAATACGCATGTAAAAAAATTCTAGAAGAGTGACTACCTCTTCAAATACTGAAAAGGAAGCTTTCTTAACATTTCCTTTCTAAGGAAGACGGTCACTCTACTGGCATCCCACCTGCATAAGTTCTGGGAATCATCATCATAGAATACTTCCTGGAAAAGGATTAGGCCTGTTTGGGTTAATCAGCCCCTAAATGTCATCTCCTGAATAGCTTTTATAGAAACTTGTTGTAAAAATAAATTTTTGTTAGACCTGTAAACACAAAAATACCCAAACTACAAAGCTATAGATAATTTCTTAAAATGCCTCCTGTGTTTTAAAACATAATTATGCTCATAATTACTAAGTGCAAATACATCTGTCTCCCTGAAGAAACCACACCGCAATGAAACATGAAAGCTAAGAGGAAAACACTAAGTTTTCATTAAAATTCTGATTTGTTATAATTTTGTTGACAACACAACATGAATGAATTTTCCATTTAACGCAGAGTCTAAACACCTACTCAGGAGAGAGGAGAAGAGTTACTGTTGTTAGTTGTTTCTCAGTTGGCAGAATGTCCCAGACCCACTCTCTAGGCACAGCTTGCATCCCTCTTCTGTCTTGTCATAACTTAGTGATGGTCGTGACCAAGATACTCGTAAGTCCATGAAAATTCCACATTAATCCTCACATCACATTTCAGTTATTATCCCTTATGTTTACAAAATAATGCTTTATGTTTTCTAAAGTTAAATATAAGACCATTCTTACCATCCGTCTCTATTCTACTGATTGTCTAAATCATGCGTTTAAGCTGACTGACTCCAAAAGATGAATGGATAAAACTTGATTTATCTTCCATAGGCATCTGTTTCAGAGGTGTTGCTCAAAGACATTTCCAGACAGAGAAGGACCATTCTTTGGTCAAAGATATTTCAGTAGCTGAGATACAATTTGGAAGAGTGACATTTTCAAACAAGCTTCTAAGTTTCCTAAGATCTTTTCTCAATGCAACATCCCCAAACAAAAACAGAGTTCACTAAGCAAGGTGGTTTACTGACATTTATGTAATCAAGGCGCTAACATCTTATCTGAATTTCTAAGGTAGAGTAGAGCCCTTTCCTTTCCAATACAGTTTCATATTATAACAACATCTAGACTTTCTATGTAATTCAGCTTGGCAGTGGAGGACAACATAATAGGTAAGATTGACCGAAGTCTGGAATGAAGTCTGTACATTTAACTATCCAATAAATTATATATGTAATAAATATACATACACATTAGTGTGATACATCTAATATGCACACATAAACATACATTAAATACACATACATACAAACTAGGCAAATAATGTTGTTTCTGATATGATATAAATTCTTTTTCTTTCAAATTCACCTAATCTTCACTACTATGATCAAGTTCTTGTTCCATATATATCAAGAAGTGTATTTTTTCACAGTTATGAATATTTGTAAATCATCTCTCTTTGGTTGCCATTGTTCATAGTTTACTCCCAGTACCCACACTTTTATAGGTTAATTTCTGTGGTGGTTTATTCTTTCCCATATATGCTACAGAATGTCTGTCTGCTGTATTAATCTAATGCTTCAGGAGTGGTGCTTCCTTTTTTCTTCAGTCTTGGTGCACTGTTTTATGTCTGTATTTCATCTCTCATCCACAGTGTTCTACCTACCACACTGAGGCATGGGGAGGATTATTTTGTACTCTCTTGGGCTGAAAAGTAACTTTCTTTTTGAGGTCTAAGTTGAAAACTGATTCCTCCTTTATGGAGCACCATGACACTCTTGTGTGATGCTGTTAAATACTCTCCCTGGTTGCTGTAGCTCAGAGGACAGCCTTTTGACCATTTCATGCCTACTATTGGGTGGAATAGACGTTTACAGATATTACCCCATTTTATCCTCACAAGAGGTACACACAGCAAGAAACACATTGAGCTAGATTAAATCAATTGCCTGAGGTCACATATCTAGTAAATTGCAGAACCAGGACTCAAACAAAGGTCTTTTGACTTTAAATTCCTTGGTCTTTCCATTATACTATATTGCCCTCTATTGAGTTAGTAATTCATCATGATACATACATTGTAATAAAAATAAAATGGGGCTGAGTAATTGTTTATATGTTTTATTTTTGAAAGACGAGATGGCCTATTTTCTTTAATGCTGATTAAAAATCAACTGAACTTTACAAATTATAAACATTTGGCTGCTTAGCTTTTTCTGATCAAGTCCTTAATATAGCAAAATAAAATGATTTGCATAATTCAAATACTTCTATCTTGAACAAACAGGGTTATTTAGACTACATGGCAGGCAATAGTGTGAAGGAGGAATTAAAATTTAATGTTTTAAATATTCTTAAACTATGGATTTAAAAAATTACACTCAAAACAGAAGTAGTATTACAAATTTATAATTTATAGTTCAGTAAATTTTTAAAACTTATTTTATAAAATTGAAATGCTCTCCTACTCTCCCCATTGTAAGTAAAGTATATAATAATATCCTCTAAGTAAAGTGTTACTCATCAGGAGAATTGGCTATTCCTTAAATCAATGATTATTTTTCTGCTTAACAGAAAAGTGCATTCCTTCTGAAAAGGCAAATGAAACCTGAATTTTACTTCAAATTAATGTTTGCATTTTTGTTACATTTGGAATTTGTATTGAAGTAATATACATGATCAATTAGGGAACCCCTGAAAGATTATTTTTGCTTTTTAAATGATTGACTGTAATCAGCCTATGAAAGACAGAATTCCTATAAATCTGTTCCTCTGTAAAGTCATTTTCTTCTCCCCCTTCTGTTTCCTCTCCCTCCCTTGCTCTCTTTCCTTCACCATATCCTCCTTCCCTTTTCTTCCCTTCCTTACCCCTCCTTCCCTCCCTCCCTCCCTCCCTCCCTTCCTTCCTTCCCTCCTTCCTTCCTTTCTTTCCTTCCTTTCATGTTTCCTTCCTCCCTCCCTCCCTTCCTCCTTCCCTCTCTCCTTACTTCCTTCTTTCCTTTCTTAACCAAAAGTAGTATTCAGTAGGACCTGTCAGTATCTTGCCTTACGCAATCCTCCACCCTAATTCACCATGCACACTAGTAAGAACCTGTATTTCTAGAAAGCACAAGTAATGCATTACCTCGGTGGGCTATGCAAGCACTTTAGTATTCTGGTAAGAAAGTATTTAAATGTTTGCATGGTGGCAGAGCCTAATGAGTTAAATGTTGATTCTGCTCTTCACCACACAATGTACAGCCAAAGGCTCTTTGCTGAGTGCCCACCTGTGAAAGCCAGTAGGATATATTATGGCAAACATGCATTCAGAGAGAATTTTCATTTAGGTATAATATGGTAAATACTTTGTGTTATTTCCAATTAGAAACAACATGAGAAAGTATGTTTCTCATTACGTTCTCAATTTACTCAAGTGTGTGAATATGCCAAAGGAGTAGCTGAGTGTAAAGGAAGGGCTAAGAATTAAGAATGGCCAGCAAAGCAGGTGAGTAAGAATTATTTTCATTTCTCCAGGTTGATAAGATCTTTCAAAATACATGAATCCAGTTTCTTATGCAGACAAACACCACATCTTTGAAATATCATATTGATACCCCTTATGAAACCATTTCAAGTCATCAGGAAATCCTGTAGTGTATTCTCTATTCATATTATATTCAGAATTTGAATGAGGATTAGGAAGAACTATTATGCCTGTTCCCCACCCCTTTTGTTCTGTATACTTTCTATTTGGGCATTCTTCATAGTTGCATTTTATGAAGAAAGATAATCCTTTTCAAATCCCATTGTCTCTATTCTTCTTTCTGCTGCATGCAAATGCTTATTTACACCAACAGTGCTTATAAAAGTCTTCTATTTTAGAGTTCAGCTGATAGTTCAAATTTTACTCTCTTTTTTGGTAAAAATTATTTCCTCTTTCTCTTTTCTCTGATAGGCTATTTCAACAAGCAGACCCTGTGAATCATTTCTCCCTTATTATTATCCTGATTATATCACACTGGGCAGTGCTTCCCTGTAGCCTTTGCCTCATGTTTGAGTATTTTATACTGGCACAAATCAAACAGTGTGACAAATTGCAGAGAACTCTGTCTTCAGATTTGGCATTGCTGTCCCAAACTTGGAACATCCTGACAATGAGATGTGCTCATAGCCTCCTGCTGGCTGCCAATTATGTGTGATTTTCTTGGCAATTTGTTGCCAAGAAGTTGTGATCTGATGAAGAATAAGATATATTGATTGCAAGTAGATCAATTGTTTTGTTAGACATAAAAATGGTCACACTGAGCTTTAAGACAGATCCATGTATCAGCCATTATATTAATTACCAACTTAAAAAAATTAGACAAAAAACACTAATTTTGTTTTTCTTACATTGCAGTGACAGAGTTCCTTCATATGAGATCCCAGAGCATTATTCGGACATTATCTTACTTATTCTTATAATACTCTCTCAAGGTCAAGGAGAGGTACTGCCAACTCTATTTTATAAGTGAAGGGTTCTTGGCAAGGAGGAGGTTTGGCAAACACAGAGAAGATTATGCCAGGTCCTGTTTGACACATAGTTGGGAATGTCTTTATGTAGAAAACTCTATTCTATCACAACACCTCTCATCAGAAATGTATGCAGATTTTAATCGCTGATATAAATGGAGCCATGATTTCACATTAAATAAACAAACACATCTTTGCCTAGTATGTGCAAGGCTCTGGACTAAGTCATTTTAGGAAGATTTTATTTCCAAGCATAGACAGGCTAGGATTTTGCTGACTTTCATTTTGTAGTTAAGTATTTTCTCTACATGTTTTTATTTGGACAATATTTTTCTACTTTTGTTTTTCCTTCCTTTGAGCTTACTGATGGTATTCCATTTAAATTTATTAAACAAAAATGTTATTTTAAGGAAGATATACTTTTATTTTTATACATTCATGAAGCTATTTATATCTTATTTGTTTAAAATTTTCAAAAAATTGAAAATTAGTAATGAATATTGACATTCAAGGAGAGCATAAATCATGAGGCAATGTTATCCTATACGCTCTTTAAACAGAATTTAATATTGAATTAATTTGGGACCAAAAAGACTTGTAAAGATAGTACTGAGAACGCTTGCACTCCCATTCCCTTCTCCTAGCTTCCCCTAATGGTAACATCTCACATAACTATGGTGCATTTATCAAATTAACATAGGTACAGCACTATTAACTAAATTGTAGACTTTATTTGAATTTCACCAGTTTTTCGATTCCAGGATCATATCCAAGACTCTGCAGTGTTTTTGTCACATCTCCTGCTTGCCAAAGATCTTTGACAATTTCTTTGTTTTTTATGACTTTGATCATTTTGAAACATGACTTTTTATAACCTAAAAAATAAAATATAGTTCATGACTATAGTCTAAATGATGAAATGTAGTTATTTATATTAAAAACTTTTTGTTTAACTCTTTCCCCTTCTCATTAATTCTCATACCCGTCTGAACTCTGTTTAGTTTCCTTTCATTATAGTAAGCGTACAAGAAAAATTTTAAAGATAAAAGAATTGGCAAAATTACACTAATTATATAATTTTTTTACTAGGAGGTGCTGTAACTTCCAAGATCCCCTTTAAAATAGAAGATGGGGCTGGGCGCAGTGGCTCACGCCTGTTATCTCAGGACTTTGGGAGGCCGAGGCGGTCAGATCACGAGGTCAGGAGATCGAGACCATCCTGGCTAACACAGTGAAACGCCGTCTCTACTAAAAATACAAAAACAAAATTAGCCCGGCATGGTGGCTGGCGCCTGTAGTCCCAGCTACTCCGGAGGCTGAGGCAGGAGAACGGTGTGCACCCGGGAGGTGGAGATTGCAGTGAGCCGAGATCACGCCACTGCACTCCAGCCTGGGTGACAGAGTGAGACTCTGGCTAGGAAAAAAAAAAAAAAAAAAAAAGATTGAGAGAGATGTGGGCCGAGCGTGGTGGCTCATGCCTGTAATCCCAGCCCTTTGGGAGGCAAGGTGGGGGGATCACAAGGTCAGGAGATCGAGACCATCCTGGCTAACACGATGAAATCCCATCTCTACTAAAAATACAAAAAATTAGCCGGACGTGGTGGCGCGCACCTGTAGTCCCAGCTACTCGGGAGCCTGAGGCAGCAGAATGGCGTGAACCCGGGAGGCGGAGCTTGCAAGCGAGATCGTGCCACTGTACTCCAGCCTGGGCAACAGTGCGAGGCTCCGTCTCAAAAAAAAAAAAAGAGTCAAGAGAAAATGAGTTGCCCAACTTGCCATGGCTATACAGTGACAGAGGAGGACTAACCATGACGATATCAACATTCACGTGTGTCCGTATGTTTATTGCGGCACTATTCACAATAGCAAAGACTTGGAACCAACCCAAATGTCCAACAATGATAGACTGGATTAAGAAAATGTGGCACATATATACCATGGAATACTATGCAGCCATAAAAAATGATGAGTTCATGTCCTTTGTAGGGACATGGATGAAACTGGAAACCATCATTCTCAGTAAACTATCACAAGGACAAAAAACCAAACACCGCATGTTCTCACTCATAGGTGGGAACTGAACAATGAGAACACATGGACACAGGAAGGGGAACATCACACTCTGGGGATTGTTGTGGGGTGGGGGTGGGGGTAGGGGGGAGGGACAGCATTAGGAAACATACCTAATGCTAAATGAGCAGTTAATGGGTGCAGCACAACAACATGGCACATGGATACATATGTAACAAACCTGCACATTGTGCACAGGTACCCTAAAACTTAAAGTATAATAACAATAAAAAATAATAAAAATAATAAATAAAAATAAAAATAAACATTCATGTGTGTCACTTCATAGCTGACAAATTTCCCAAGTGGGCATGACTTCCTTTGATTTTTACAAAAATTCTTTGTTCTTGGAACATACGAGGCAGGCATCTACCTGAGAAATTTAACCCTAGCCGTTTCATCATTGTAGATCGTTCTTCTCACAGATATCTTCTTGACTAATCATCTCACTGCTTTCAAGTATTTGGGTTAATCTTAACTTCTCCTTGGAGCTTAGCCTGATGACCTACTTAATGTTCAATCTGCCCAGCACCTGCCCTCAACACTCCTAACCCCTCTTTCCCTGGTTGAATTTTTATAATTTAAGGATATTTTTACCTAATGTTTATCTTATTTAGTAAGCTTATTTTTATGTTGTCTGTTTACCTTTCTAGCTAAGCTCTGAGAGGGCAGGGTTTTTTGTTTGTGCATTGATGAATTTGAGGCAACTAGTATAATATCACAGATGTATTGGATGCCCAATAAATGTTTGTTATACAAATAACTGGAGATACAAACCAAGATTCTTCTTGGTTATATTACACATGAGGTCCAGAGAATGTAGAGCTTTGCCCACCATCACACTGCCAGTAATGGTGCATTTTGGAAGGGAACCATTTCATCACTTAAAAATACAGAACACATTCTGATCAGTCTTTCTGTAGAACCTAAGGGCAATCAACAAGTGTTAACAAAGCTGGTCTCAGGAGAGACATCCTGGAACATAAAGAAACTCATTATTCAACTAGGAAAAGAGGAGGTCAAATTGTCCCTGTTTGCAGATGACATGACTGTATATCTAGAAAACCCCATTGTCTCAGCCCAAAATCTCCTTAAGCTGATTAGCAACTTCAGCAAAGTCTCAGGATACAAAATCAATGTACAAAAATCACAAGCATTCTTGTACACCAATCACAGACAAACAGAGAGCCAAATCATGAGTGAACTCCCATTCACAATTGCTTCAAAGAGAATCAAATACCTAGGAATCCAACTTACAAGGGATGTGAAGGACCTCTTCAAGGAGAACTACAAACCACTGCTCAATGAAATAAAAGAGGATACAAACAAATGGAAGAACATTCCATGCTCATGGGTGGGAAGAATCAATATTGTGAAAATGGCCATACTGCCCAAGGTAATTTATAGATTCAATGCCATCCCCATCAAGCTACCAATGACTTTCTTCACAGAATTGGAAAAAACTACTTTAAAGTTCATATGGAACCAAAAAAGAGCCCGCATCACAAAGTCAATCCTAAGCCAAAAGAACAAAGCTAGAGGCATCATGCTACCTGACTTCAAACTATACTACAAGGCTACAGTAACCAAAACAGCATGGTACTGGTACCACAACAGAGACATAGATCAATGGAACAGAACAGAGCCCTCAGAAATAATGCCGCATATCTACAACTATCTGATCTTTGACAAACCTGACAAAAACAAGAAATGGGGAAAGGATTCCCTATTTAATAAATGGTGCTGGGAAAACTGGCTAGCCATGTAGAAAGCTAAAGCTGGATCCCTTCCTTACACCTTACACAAAAATTAATTCAAGATGGATTAAAGACTTACATGTTAGACCTAAAACCATAAAAACCCTAGAAGAAAACCTAGGCAATACCATTCAGGACATAGGTGTGGGCAAGGACTTCATGACTAAAACACCAAAAGCAATGGCAACAAAAGCCAAAATTGACAAATGGGATCTCATTAAACTAAAGAGCTTCTGCACAGCAAAAGAAACTACCATCAGAGTGAACAGGCAACCTACAGAATGGGAGAAAATTTTTGCAACCTACTCATCTGACAAAGGGCTAATATCCAGAATCTACAATGAACTCAAACAAATTTACAAGAAAAAAACAAACAACCCCATCAAAAAGTGGGCGAAGGACATGAACAGACACTTCTCAAAAGAAGACATTTATGCAGCCAAAAAACACATGAAAAAATGCTCATCATCACTGACCATCAGAGAAATGCAAATCAAAACCACAATGAGATACCATCTCACAACAGTTAGAATGGCCATCATTAAAAAGTCAGGAAACAACAGGTGCTGGAGAGGATGTGGAGAAATAGGAACACTTTTACACTGTTGGTGGGACTGTAAACTAGTTCAACCATTGTGGAAGTCAGTGTGGCGATTCCTCAGGGATCTAGAACTAGAAATACCATTTGACCCAGCCATCCCATTACTGGGTATATACCCAAAGGAATATAAATCATGCTGCTATAAAGATACATGCACATGTATGTTTATCGCGGCACTATTCACAATAGCAAAGAGTTGGAACCAACCCAAATGTCCAACAACGATAGACTGGATTAAGAAAATGTGGCACATATACACCATGGAATACTATGCAGCCATAAAAAATGATGAGTTCATGTCCTTTGTAGGGACATGGATGAAACTCGAAAACATCATTCTCAGTAAAGTATTGCAAGGACCAAAAACCAAACACCGCATTTTCTCACTCATAGGTGGGAATTGAACAATGAGAACTCATGGACACAGGAAGGGGAACATCACACTCCGGGGACTATTGTGGGGTGGGGGGAGGGGGGAGGGACAGCATTAGGAGATATACCTAATGCTAAATGACGAGTTGATGGGTGCAGCAAACCAACATGGCACATGGATACATATGTAACAGACCTGCACATTGTGCACATGTACCCTAAAACCTAAAGTATAATAATAAAATAAAATAAAAAGAAACTTATTATTTCCTTTCTGAAATCCATAAATAATGGTTGTACCTTTCATATGTGAATGCTGATATGTCAGTATCAATACGCTGCTTTCTTCTATGTATTTTTATATCCTCTCTAAGAGAAAGCACATGTTTAAATACACATACACACATCAATACTTTTAAAGGTCATTTAAGTGACCATATTCCATAAACATTTGTGTAAAGTGAAAAAAGTATAGAAAAAAGAACAATACTAACAATTGTTTCTAGAATACCTAGAATTCATGAGAACACATCAGGCATTTTACTTACATTATCTAATTTAATGTGCCTGCCATAAAGATAATCAAATAAATACCTTGTTGCTTACAGAGAGTAAATACATCATCCAAGTTCACCCATGAAATAACAGAGCCAAAATCCAACCATTAGTCTGACTAACTGCAAGAAACCACACATAAGAGTCTTTGGATCTCTCTGTTACGGCCTTTGCTTCTCTCTTCTATACATGCTTATCGTTCAAAGAAATCAAAGCAGTAACAATTCCAATGGTAATTTCCATACAGCATTTGAACTTTTTAAATGGGCTTATCACCTATATTAATAATTGAATTGTCTTTTTAAAATTTTTTATCATTTCAACTTTTATTTTAGATACAGGGAGTCTATGTGCAGGTTTGTTACATGGGTCTAGTGCATGATGCAGAGCTTTGGGGTGCTATTGATCACATTACCCAGGTAGAAGGCAAAGCACCAAATAGTTTTTCAACTCTTGACCTCCTCCCTCCCTTGCCTCTTTAGTAGTCCCCAGCATCTATTGTTGCTATCTTTATGTGCATGAATACCCAATGTTTAGCTCCCACTTATAAGTGAGAATATGTGGTATTTTTCTATTCCTGCATTAATTCACTTAGGATAATTGCCTCCAGCTCCATCCACGTTGCTGTGAAGGACATGATTTTGTGGATTTTTATGGCTGTGTAGTACTCCATGGTGTTTATGTACCACATTTGCTTAATGCAGTTCACCACTGATGGGCACCTAGGTTGATTCCATGTCTTTGCTATTGTAAATAGTGCTGCCATAAACATAGAAGTGCATGTATCTTTTTGGGAGAATAAATTATTTTCCTTTGGATATATACCCAATAATAGGATTGCTGGTCTGGATGGTAGTTTTGTTTTAAGCTCTTTGAGAAATCTGCAAACTGCTTTTCGCAGTGACTGAACTAATTTGAATTTTCACCAACAATGTATAAGCAGTTCCCTTTTCTCGGCAGCCTCACCAGCATCTGTTGTTCTTTGATTTTTTAATAATAGCTGACTGGTGTGAGGTGTATCTCATTGTGGTCTTGATTTGCATTTCTCTTATGATCAGTGGTGCTGAGCAGTTCTTCACATATTAGTTTGCTGCTTGTATGTCTTCTTTTGAGAAGTGTCTGATCATTTTTTTCACTTTTTAATGAGGTTATTTGTTTTTTGCTTATTGATTTAAGTTCCTTATAGATTCTGGATATTAGATCTTTGTTGGATGCATAGTTTGTGAATATTTTCTCCCATTCTGTAGGTTTTCTGTTTACTTTGTTGATAGGTTCTTTGGCTGTCGAGAAGCTCCTTAGTTTAATTATGTCCCACTTATCAATTTTTCTTTTGTTGCAATTGCCTTTGAAGACTTAGTCATAAATTATTTCCCAAGGCCAATGTCTAGAATGGAATTTCCTAGATTTTCTTCTGAAATTCTTATATTCTGAAGTCTTACATTTAAATCTTTAATCCATCTTGAGTTAATTTTTGGTTATGGTGAAAGGTGGGGGTCCAGTTCTATTCTTCTGCATATGGGTAGCCAGTTATCCCAGTCCCATTTATTGAATAGGGAGTCCTTTCCTCATTGCTTATTTTTGTTGGCCTTGTTGAAGATCAGATGGCTGTAGGTGTGGGGCTTTATTTCTAGGTTTTCCATTCTGTTTCATTGGTCTGTGTGTCTGTTTTCATACCAGTACTGTGATATTTTGGTTACTGTAGCCTTATAGCACAGTTTGAAGTCACGTAACGTGATGCCGCTAGCTTTGTTCTTTTTGCTTAGGATTGCTTTGGCTATTCGAGCTCTTTTTTGGTTCTATATGGATTTAAGAATAGTTTTTTCTACTTCTGTGAAAAATTACATTGTTAGTTTGATAGGAATAGCTTAATATATACACAATGGAATATTATTCACTCTTTAACAAGAAGAAAACCCTGTCATTTGTGACAGCCTGGACAATCCCAGAGGACATTATGTTAAGTGAAATAAGCCAGGCACAAAAGGACAAACACCACATGATATCACATATGTGGAATCTTATAAAGGCAAAATCATAAAAGTAGAGAATAGAAATGGGGGCTACCAGAAGCTGGGAAGAGAAGTGGGATTAGAATATTTTGGTCAAAGAGTAGAAAATTGCAGTTAGAAGGGAGACATTAGTTAAAGCATTTTATTATACAACATGGTGTCTACAGTTAATAACAATGTACTATATGTTTGAAGACTGCTAAAAGTATATTTTAAGTGTTCTCATCACAAAAATATTAGTGTTAAAATAAGGCATATGATAATTAGCTTGATTTGTCCATTCCACAATGTATGTATTTATTTCAAAACATCGCATTGCACACAGTAAATACATACAATTTTTATTTCTCAACTAAAAAATTATAATCCTAGATAGCACATATATTATCAGAGTTTACGTTTTTTTAAACAAAGATTAAGAAAGAAGTTGTGAGTTCATCATCCCCTTATTCAGCAAACTTTTGTTGAGTACCTACTACATGGTAGATACTGTGACCATTTAAACCCTAACTATTTTTTGGGAAGTGTCTTAGGTGCTCTTCAGCAGGAAACAAAAGATAAAGCCTCTAGTCTTTCAGAGGAAGTGTGAAGAAAGACAATAAACAGGTAAAAAAAAAAAATTCAAGTATTTGTTGGTGCTAAGAAAGCAGTAAGACTAGTTAATGAGTTAGACAATAGCTAGGAGACCCTGTGGGTCAAGGGCAGCCTCTCTAAGTGTCTTCCCTGTGTTACACCTCAGTGTGTGATAAGGCTTAAGGTTCAGTTGTCCTGAGGCTCAATTCAGCATAAACAACTTGCCTCACAGAATTTATTTTATCTCATTACAATTTAAGTTCACTCAAGTTCTACTTTTTCTTCACTTCTTTGTACAAATAATATTGAGAGAATAAAGTCAGTTGTAATTCAAGTAATTGGATATCTACTACTCAAAAAAAAAGATATTTCTTATACCAACACATTATTTCCTGAATGTTACATATTTTGACTTGCCCAGATTCAGGAAAGACAGAAACTTTCAGAGGTTTTCCTAATATAACAGTTCATACCCTCCCTGAGCAGGAGGATGTCTAGATAGATCCCAGTGGACTACTCTAGACTTATATGAATTTCTGTATTCTGACCTAGTCCTTGCCTAGCCTCCCTCAGTAGACTTGGCTATTATAGCACCCAGCATTTGTTTTCTAAACCTTATTGAATTAAAAAGAGAGCGACTCTAAGTGACAAGCTGAAGTAGAGTGAATGGCAAGGTCATGATACCAGACTGAGTTATGACATTTAGGTTATTTGTGTGAGGCTGAACTCTTAGCCAACCTCTGAGGGACTGAGGTACTTATCTGAGACACTTGTCTATAATCTAATATTGCCTTTGAAGGAAGTAATAGAAAAATTTCAGAATAAATGTGTTTTTAATCACGGATGAGGAAGTCAGGTGATCATTGAATGGGAAAAAGACTAGCATTGGAGATATATATAGCTGACCCTGAACAACACTAAGTTTGAACTGTACAGATCTGCTTATACATGGATTTTCTTCTAACTCTGCCACCTCTAAGACAAAAAGATCAACTCCTTCTCTTCCTCCTCCTCCTCCTCAATCAATGTATAGGGAGAATGAAGACCTCTATGATGCTCCACTTCCACTTAATTAATAGTAAATATATTTTCTCTTCTTTATGATTTGTTTTATAACATTTTCTTGTCTTTGGTTTACTTTATTGTAATAATATAGTATATAATACATGAAATATGTGTTAATTGACTGTTTATGCTATTGATAAGGCTTCTGGTCAACGGTAGGCTATTAATAGTTAAGTTTTAGGGGAGCCAAAGTTATACTCATGTGTTCATCTGTGCAAGGATTGGCATTTTTAACCTTCACGTTGTTCAATGGTCAACCAAGTTTCAATAATATCTATATATGTAAAAGAATTTATAATTAGTGGCCCTCTATTAATAACAAGATGGAATGTAAGAAACAAGAACAAGTAAATAATGATACATGCACTTTTTGGCTGCTTTATATCATATAAGTATACTGGATATTCTTCATATCAATTTCAGATTATGCTGCACTTATTTGGCACCAACTATATGATAGGCTCTATGGTAAGTGCTGGGGATACAAAAATAAATAAGACATGATAACTGAACAATATAATTCTGGTGGTAGAAATGAGTATAAACATGTAATTTCACTACAATGTGGTGAACAGTATAATAAAAAATATACACAGCCTCCTCTAGAAGCAAATAATATAGGATGTTATGGAGAATTTTCTAGGTAAAATGTTGTCTGAGCTAACTATTTCAGAGCCTGTCTCATTTCCCCTCCTCTGTCTTTTCCAGTTCCTCATAACTGGATACACAGATGCCCTTCTTCATTTCAGTGATCCCTGAGTTATTAGTATCCTATTAACTATGTTCAGGAGCATATCAACTGTTCCAAATTATTTCATGAGATGCTCTAACACTGATGCTGTGGAGGGAGTGTAAATTCTGTCCTTCTCCATGTCGAGTACACAAGTGAGGAGACTGTAGCTCCTCTTGTTTCCCAAGTATTGGGATAAAAGTGTCCACATTTCAAATCCTGAATTCTTGTACTAAAATGCTTCTATGTGGATAACTGGAAGTCAGAACCTGCTTTTTTTTTAATTATAAGAGCCCTTTGGTGTAGCCTGTTTACAGAAGGCATATGGTAAATAGAGGAAGAGAATCAGATTTAGATTTAGGCAAATATGGGGGTCCATTCTAGCTTTGCAATCTGTCATTCTTTTATCCAGAGATAATTTGTTGAGAACTCAGTAAATGCCAGCCACATTGTCAGGCACTGGGAAAATTATTGGAAATAAGACAAAGTCTTTTTGAATCTAAGATTCAATTTTCTAGAAGTGGGGCAATAGAAAATAAATCGAAGAAAACAATGGTGTATTAGTTTGCTAGGGCTGACACAACAAAGTAGCATAGCCTGGGTGGCTTAAACAAGGAACTTTATTTCATCACAGTTCCGGAGGCTAGAAGTTCAAGATCAAGATGTCAGCAGAGTTGGTTTCTTCAGAGGGCATCTCTCCTTGGCTTATAGATGGCCATCTTCTCTTCTTATCTTCACATGGTCTTTCCTCTGTGTGTGTCAGTGTCCTAATCTCTTCATTATTAACATTGGATTAAGACTCTCTCATACAAGATCATTTTACCTTAATTCCCTCTTTAAAAACTCGATCTCCAAATACATCCACATTTGGAAGTTGACATGGTTTGGCTGTGTCCCACCCAAATCTCATCTTGAACTCCCAAGTGTTGTGGGGGGAACCCTATAGGAGGTAACTGAATCATGGGGGCAGGTCTTTCCTATGCTGTTCTCATGATAGTGAATAAGTCTCACAAGATCTGGTGGTTTTAAAAGGGGGAGTTTCTCTGCACAAGCTCTCTTTGCTTGTCTATTGCCATGTGAGACGTGCCTTTCACCTTCTGCCATGATTGTGAGGCCTCCCCAGCCATGTGGAACTCTAAGTCCATTAAACCTCTTTCTTTTGTAAATTGCCCAGTCTCAGGTATGTCTTTATCAGCAGTATGAAAACAGACTAACATAGAAGTATTGTGTGTTAGGACTTCAACAAATGAATTTGGGCGGGGGGGACACAATTCAGCCCATGAAGATTAAGATATAGCTCTGAAGGCAGTATTCAGAGTGCTATTGTGAAGGAATGAAGTTGGCTGGTGAGCTCATTCAAATAGCATAGTCTGCTGGGAGCAGTGGCTCACACCTGTAATCCCCGCACTTTTGGAGGCTGAGGTGGGAGGATTTCTTGAGGCTAGGAGTTCGAGACCAGCCTGGGCAACATAGTGAGACACCATGTCTCTACAAAAAATACAAAAAATAGCCAGGCACAGTTGGGTACGCCTATAGTCCCAGCTACTCAGGCGGCTGAGGCAGGAGGATGGCATGAGCTTGGGAGGTTGAGATTGCAGTGAGCCATGATTGCACCACTGTATTCCAGTCTGGGTAACTAAGTGAGACACTGTCTCAAACCTCCCCTGCCAAAACAAAGAACAAATATCATAGTCAAGGGAGGCCTCTTTAATGAGATGAGTGTTGAGGTGACACCTGAAAGACAGGAATGAACCAGTTTTAGTACTATCCAAGAGAAGGGTATGCCACGTAGAGGAAACTATAAAGCCCACGAGAGAGCACTTCATGTATTTGGGAAGCTGAAAGTGGCAGTCAGACTGTTCAGAACATGGTGAACCAGGAGAATATTATGAACGTATTGTATATAACTTAGGTACGTTTCTAAATTTTTCTGTTTCAATTTCCATAGCTATCAAATACAGATAGTGGAACTAACCACAGAAAATTATTGAAAGAGTTAAATTACACAGTAATGAACAGTTCTAGCATCTACTAGATGCTCCATTAAAAAAATTATTTAAAAGAAGAAGCAGCAGCATTTTCTTTTCCTTCACACATCATCCATTACATTTGAAATTACACTCCAGGACATTCATTACTATAACTAATTCTGACCTAACTATAGCAAAATGGAGGAAGTGTATTCACACGTTTTCTATCACCTGACCAGCCTCAATCACTTTACAGCTGCCATCAAAATCTGACAGGCCTATGATCACTGCTCTAAAATACTTTCATTAAAAATATCCTTATCAAATGTACTGTCAAAAAATCAGTATTTGATTTGCTGTGTAGTTAACCTCCAATTAGTTTTGGAAAAGAAAGTACATTATAATCACTTTTCAACTATTAAAACAATTTCAAATTTGGTAAATTTCTACTTGCAATTATATAAAACAATGGCAAGTGTCTTTTTAGATAATTATATCTAATCAATTGTAATATAATCTATTTTAAATCCACTAAGAGATATTTCAAAATACCAAATATGCTATTCACTCACTTATACCACATGTATTAGGGAGTAAGATACAAGGTATAAAATTCTCTGCAAATTGAAATTTTATTAACAAGGGTGATAAATTAATAATGTTTTAGAAGATGTAATTTTTGTTTCAAAAAAGAGGGTAGACAGGTTAAACCGAATTCAGATTTTTTTTTGTACTAACTATGATACCTTAAATTACCCTTCATTTCATTCAATTATGACTCTTTTTTATTCTAGTAGTGCTTTAGCTTTCTGAAGCAGCCTTCAACTGAACATTCTACACTATTCTCAATCGTCAGTATTGCTGCAAGGCTGTTGAAATAAGAGCGAGAAGATGAAATGTGTTTTGGACTTTCCATGTAGCCATAAAATATCTGCAATGTTGTCCATGTTTATTTTGTAGTTCTCCAGGAAATATTTCTACATAGAGTTAGAATTTCTGAAGTTACTGATCCCTTTTCTTCTTTTATACAAAATGATGTTCCAAATTCCAAAACAGTTACTTTCAAGAACTGTGTTGAAGGTATCATTACATTTATAAAATCACAGTGACTCATACAAAATAAAGGTTTTCAATAAATTAGTTTGATTAATGAATATGTCCAGGAATCCCTTATAGTGTGATTTGCAATGTTATTTTAAGCACAATTTTGCAACTAATTTTGAGTTATTTGCTAATGAAAAAATTCTAGAGATTCAAAAATAAGGCAAGGCAGGCAATTATAGCAACTGTGACTTAATTTACATTTTATTTTGCAAAATTTTATCCCCAGTACATGCATATTCCTCATTCAGAGTTTCTTGCCTTTTTGAGTTTTTATTTTTAGAATCTAGGTGAAGCCTAGATCTAGGCCAGAGATGGTAAATTAAGTTTTACCTTGAGTGCTTCCAATAGGCACTAAGATTAGGAGGGTTCTAGGGCCATGTCCAAGCTCATTAGGATGATCAATGATATCTGCCAGGGAGGATGGTGGGGGGAGTGTTAACATGGCATTTTCCATCCTAACTTAGAGAATATTTTATAGTAGATAAGATTTTTTGTATTCTACAGTTGTAGTAGCTATTGATAGCACTCATTCCCTACCACCCACACTCTTATATTCACACTTTCTATTTTCTTTTCAAATTATATTTTTAAGAATAAATACAATTTTCATTAGTAATACCAATAACAATAAATAATTCTTATCTTAAATATACGTTTTATGCCAGGCACTGCGCTAGATGCTTTATGCACATTTTTGTAATACCCACTAAAATGATTGTGGAGTAGGAATTATTCCTAATTTACAGAAAAAGCTCAGACTGTTGAATAACCTCAGATTGTTGAATAACCTCAATGTTAATAACTGTACAGTTCAGAATTCAAGCCCATGCCTTTCTGATACCAAAGCCTGTGGTAACTACATTTACTGAGAGATTTTAAACAACATTGTCAACTACATTTACCAAGAGATTTTAAATAGCATTGAACCTCTGGGCATATGATTACTAATACAGATAAAAGCTATCAGTGGAGATGCCAATACCAATGATGGGATCTCACTTATCTTCCAGTAAATAGACAAGTTGTGTGTTGTCCAATTCTTGATATTCCTCTAGATTGAAGCCAATCCATATAGAATATCAGCACTCGGGTTAATAGCATTGAAGGGCTTTAGCACAGGAAAAGACCGTAGGGATAATCCATTCTTTCTAGCATCCTCATTTTTTGGATGAGGCAATAGAGCTTGGAGAGGAATAAAGTGACCTTCCCTGGTTCATGAGGACAGTGAATGTAATAATTGGTAATCTGACTCTAAATCCTGTATTCATTCTATGACCTCAGTCTTCATTTCTAAGCACATATCAAGTAAATGACAGAAATAAATCTCATGATCAGGGCAGAAGTACAAGCCTTGTGTTAAAAGTATGCCATGAGTTAAAGAAAGAAAACAATAGAAAAGAAAGAACAGAAATGAACTAAGGAGTTCAAATAGGAAAAAAGAAACCTAACTGGACTATTAACAAACAAAAAATATTTTATAGACCGGGCGTGGTGGCTCACAACTGTAACCCCAGCATTGTGGGAGGCCGAGGAGGGTGGATCATGAGGTCAGGAGATCGAGACCATCCTGGCTAACATGGGGAAACCCGTCTCTACTAAAAATACAAAAAATTAGCCGAGCATGGTGGCGGGCGCCTGTAGTCCCAGCTACTCGGGAGGCTGAGGCAGGAGAACGGCGTGAACCTGGAAGGCAGAGCTTGCAGTGAGCTGAGATCCGAGATTACGCCACTGCACTCCAGCCTGGGTGACAGAGCGAGACTCTGTCTCAAAAAATACAAAAAAATTTATAGTACCCACCACCTAAAATAATTATCTTTTTACCTAAGCTTCTATTACTTATTCCCTGACAAACATATATTAATGCTTTTAAGAAAAAATATAAATCATAATCTCTCTCCCCTAAGAATAAACCTTTGACTTGCTTCAGGTGTCTCTGTACTCTGTATTGCAGATATCCCAATATCCCCCAAAAGTTTGTTGCAACACAATTTGAAATCACTGGATGTATTTTACAGAAGTAGTCTCAAACAAAGTCAGAGAGGAGTTACCTCAGCCACTACAAAATCCAGGAGTGTGGCAACAGCAACCGTCTTGGAGAGGACCACTTATGGTCTTGAGATGTTATGCTGGTTGCTGAGTCATGAACTGGGTTTAGCTGCTGAAATAACATCTAGAGCCTCATGGTGCATAGTGACATTTGAGAGAATCTAATTCTCAGGATTCAAATATAATGACCAAATGGACATTTCTGCTAATTGTCAAAAAGGAAGGCAAATTACAGAACTGTTCTCTTGGTATTCTAGAAAAAAGAAGGCTGCAACATATCACTCAGAACTCTGCCAAAACACACCAATAAGAATGCGGACTAACAATGGGTTGGAAAACAATAACAAATAGCCTATATTCATGTCAGGCTTAATTCCGGGTTTAAAAAGTCACAAAATAATGTGCTATATTGCATCATCATCTTCTCTGTTTTAAACCTACTATTCACAGATGCACAACTTAATTCTCAGAAATTACTGATCACAGGACATACACTTTTTATTTAAAAGAGAAAGACAGTGTGTGTGGTACATATGTTGTGTTTGAGGGGTGGGTGTTCTGACTGGCTAGTGGTAACATGCACTCATACAATGTAATTGCCACCAGTTAGGGGAGGCTGAACCAATCATAGATCCTTAGTCTTCAGATTTCTTTTTTAGTCAAAAACTGTAAACAATGAGGACATTTTCACTTCTCAATCATAGAATCAGGATTTTTCTCTTACAGTTAAGAAAACAATTACTTCCAGTTTTAGTTAAGAACTATAAATCTTAAGAGGTGAAGTGTCAAGTTAGTGAGAAAAAGGCATCTCCTCAGGTGGAAAATTCTCTATATTAAGATAATGTTCAGTGATATTTAGGTACCCATTTCAGTTGGTCTGCAGAAGCTGCTTCTCATTGAGGAATCAAGAATTAAGTGAATAGAAGAATACATTTAGATTTTTTTTTTCAGAAAATGGAAAAAAGTTAACATGTTTAACACTATTTATATAACACAGCAATATATGACAAACACATTATATTGTCATTTCTCAATTACTCGTTATTTTACAGGTTATTGTAGCATGCAAATAATCTTACGCATAAGTGAACATCAAAAGAAGGCAGGAGATCAGTTTGGAAATCAGAAAATTCCTACTTTTCTATGGGGTCTCATTAATTTCAGCTTCTGAAAGGCAAAATATCCAGCTTACTCACCTTTCAGATACTTTTGAAGCTGTATCTTTTCTTAAGGAATCTTAATAATAATATTCTGGTAAATTTTTAAAAATTAATGTGTTAATTATAAATCTACAGGTAAAACATTTCCTTGCCGTAAGATTCTAATTTGATGACTGAAATAACATGTGAATTCATGTAGTTTCTTAAGTTCAACTACAACAGAAATATTTTCACTCCAGGCATCCAAACATGTAAAATATTTTCATTAACAGTGTATAAGCAGCAAAGTGCTAAGTAAGAGACAGAAAGGATTCAATAGCTTATAAAAGGCATCTCTGGACCTGATCAGTTAGCTATTTCTCAATAGCTTTTTCTTTTGTATACAGACAAATTAAATCAGTTGTAGGTAGTTCGGACTTGATTCTATTTTGTTTTCTTGACCATCAGTAATGAAGAAAGTCTTACCTCATTAGCAGCTATTCAATGACATATTTAAAAGATGCAACTAGATCTTTTAGGCTTTTCCTTTTTAAAAGTAAGAATGAAGACCTTCTTTCTTTGCTAGAATTCTGTATTTATCAAATGCCTTGAATGCACAATGGTATAATGTCATTGAATCATTCTTAGAACAATATATTCTGCCTTCTTTGCCATAATTAATATGGATTTCCTCTCTCAACCTTCTTCCCAATTGCTGTTCATTTATCATAATGGAACTTGGACACATATATAATAACTAAGCGTCTATATGGTCTGACTAGAGTAAAAGTCTAACAGCAAACAACAGAAACTTTCTTAAGGAGTTTTGAGACATGGCTTAAAAGTGAGGAAATGGTATTGGGATTTTGTTAGCTGATAGCAAAGAAATCTTTCATCTATCACAAGTGATGTCAGAAAGATATTTCTGTGAACAGGGAACACAGCAGGATTTACTTACAGGTTGTCAGGGGCAGTGGTGGTTGAAGCTCTTCCCTGTGGTATTCATTCATTTCTTGAGTGCTGTTACAATTATTTGCTTCAGCCAACATGATCTGAAATGCATACAAAAAAGCATATAAGTATTCAAATTTTCAATGAAAATCTCAATCCTAATTAACTATAAATCAGTAAAGCCAGGTAGCCTGAGATAGGTTAAAATGAGAACTTTGTACATGAAAGGCTACATATGTGCCCAAATCTAAGAATTTCCTAGTTGCAAACCTCTGGCTCGCTACATGCAACTTCCTTCACTTCAATTATCCTCCTAAGGGAAGTGAGAGCAGGTTAACCAAGCCAAATAGGAGTCCATGTTTTCAGAGAATAAGTCATTTTTTTTTTTTTTTTTTTTTTTTTTTTTTTTTGTAGAGCAAAAGCCATAGATTTCAATGGGAGTAGACTTCTAGCCCTGTCATCTGAGAATGTAGAGTGGAACAAAGTTAGAATTTATGTCCTCTTGATTAGCTGAATTACACACCTGGGGCCCTAGACCTAGAAGGAGTGAAGTTCCTTTAGCACTTTCTTTGTTCTACTCTTAAGAGACTTGCTCTCTCGGTATTAGTATGCTTATATTATCTTTCCTTGCAAGACTTAAAGTTCTTTAAAGACAATAACTGCACCTTCTACATCTTTGTAGGCATATTTACTATATTACCAATATCTGGACATTGCAAATAGGATATGCTCAAAAATACATAATTACTTTAAAGAGAGAGAAAAAAATGTATATTACCAATTAAGAAACAGGAGGGAAGAGCTCTCAAACATATTACCAGGATAGACTATTTCAAACATTTATAAAGGTTCCAATTCTTGCTCTTCATGTCCTAAATGAACTTTCTATTACATTCACCGGTTTTGTTTTTGTATCTGCTCATTTCAAGTCAGAGGTGAGTTGGCAGTGGCCAGTAAATAATTATACATACATTTCCACTGCCAAACATTCCACCTAGCTATCCAAGGTTATATTTACCTCTCTTTAAACTGGAAGATAGTCATCAAGCCAACTAATATAAACAGCTTCCTAAGCAGGGTGATGTATACATTGAGAAAGACCACGGAAGTCAGATGGGTGCTGGTCAGACCTCAACCTTCCCAGTTCATCTGCTATAACTATTAAATTTTTTAACTGAGCCACAGGCTGTGTCTGAGTATTTACTTGTTTTAGATTATTTTATTTAACCCCAAATAGAAGTTTAAATATGGTCTCATGATCCATGTAACAATATTTATATAAAAACTGAGGAGTTAAATAAAACCACTGAGTATACTTTGACTGCACAATTTTAATAAAATCTCATGTTTCAAAATAGAGAGTTTTTTTTGTTGTTTGATGAACACCAGACATTAGCGCACTGCTCATATGCCCTTCTTTGAAAACTAGTTCATTGGAGAGGAGATTGACCATTTACGATCTCTCCTTTTCTTTCTCCAGGTCTGTCTCCTGTCAATTGACTGTGTTGAATATGAACGAAAACTACAGAGTACAGACAATAATGGATAGGTCTGCAATTCTTCACTTTCTGACATATTATTGAGAGAAAAAATAGAATCAGGATCATATTTTTTTTTATTTTCTCTTTTTACATAATAGTGTTCCTGATAGTTTCTGTTCATTCAACTTCTGGACTCTAACATCACATTAGTAAAGGTATTTTCTGTAAATATTCACAACATTCCCTCCATTGCCTACTTATTCTGGGAATGAATTGGGGTATGTGGTTTGGTCTCTTTAGTTCAATAAGTGGTCATCATGTCAATATCAATCATATTTAAAATATAACCGAAATATTAGGGTATATTTAGCCTAGGGTTAGTGTATTTATGTAGGATAATCTCAATCATATTTTAGTCATATTTCTTAATAGTTACTCTCACTTATATATTATATAAACAAAATAACATTATTTCTGAGCTTGTTTGGTGTCTTTTGGTGAAAGGATAGCACTAAGAAATTTATGTTATACTTGGTAAAGTATTAGTTTCTTTAGAAATCATTTGTCTTAATTATCCTATACTACCTCCTTTGTCTCTTGACTATGAAATCATCTCACTTTCTCGGAGTTCAAGTTTAATTTGCTTTTTAGTGTTAACAAAAATATTTTAATAGACTATCTTAGTGAAATTGCCTTATAACTATTTTATTCATGAAATAATTTCTAAGGGTTTTATATCGGAATGTTGTAATTTTTTTTCAATGTCTGTTGAGTAAATAAGCCTTGCTCAAGATATCAATGGTATAACCTGTAATAGTCCGCTTAGGCTGCTGTAAGAAAATGTCATAGCCTGAGTGACTTAAACAACAGAAACATATTTCTTGCCATTCTAGATGGTGGAAGTCCAAGATCAGGTGCTAGTATGACTAGCTCTGGTGAGGGCTCTTTTTCTGACTTGCAGATGTTTGCCTTCTGGCTATGCACTCACATGGCCTTTCCTAGGTGCATGATCAAGCCAAGAGAAATCACTATCTTTCTTTGTCTCTTCTTGTAAGGCCACCAATTCCATCAGATGAGAACTCCACCCTGTGATCTCATTTAACCTTAATTACCTCCTAAAGCCTCCAAATGCAGTCACAATATGGGTTAGGGCTTCATTGTGGTTTGAATGTATGTACCCCTCCAAAACTCCTATGTTGGAACCTAAGTTCCAGGGTGATGGTATTAAGAAGTGAGGCCTTGGGGGTAA
Source organism: Symphalangus syndactylus (assembly GCF_028878055.3). Taxonomy (NCBI): domain Eukaryota; kingdom Metazoa; phylum Chordata; class Mammalia; order Primates; family Hylobatidae; genus Symphalangus; species Symphalangus syndactylus. The sequence continues at coordinate 105,584,892 of NC_072428.2, read as the reverse complement.
TTAAGTCATGAGAGCAAAGCCCTCATGAATGGGATTAGTGAACTTACAAAAAAATATTAAAGGTAACATCATAGGTCCTTTCGCTCTTCTGCTGTACATAAAAAATGGTCTAACATCTGGACAAAGAAAATGTGGTACATATATACCATGGAATACTTTACAGCCATAGAAAGGAACAAGATCATGTCCTTTGCAGGGACATGGATGGAGCTGGAGCCATTATCCTCAGCAAACTAACACAGGAACAGAAAAGCGAACACTACATGTTCTCACTTCTAAGTGGAAGCTGAACAGTGAGAACATACGGACACAGAGAGGGGAACAACACACACTGGGGCCTGTCTGAGGGGTGGGGTGGGGGAGGGAGAGCATTAGAAAAACAGCTAATGCATGCATGGCTTAATACCTAGGTGATGGGTTGACAGGTGCAGCAAATCACCATGGCACACATCTACCTATGTAACAAATCTGCACATCCTGCACATACACCGTGGAACTTAAAAAATAAAAATAAAAATTAAAAAGTCTAACATAACGTTAACAGAAATCCCAAACAAAAAGGAAGAGTAGGGAGACATAAAAATTTAGAGACATGTGGGCTGAACTTTTTTTTTTAATTTGAGGAAATTTAAAAATCCAGAGATCTAATAAGCTCAGCCAAACAAATGTGTGATAAAGACCCCCACACCAAAAAAATAAAAAATAAAAAAATGAAGGCACATCATAAAAACTAGTGTTCAAGAAAAAGTCCTTAGAGCAGCCAGAGAAAAATAGACATATTATTTACAGAGGAGCAAAAATAAGAATGGCTGCAGACTTCTTCTCAGAAACTGTGTAAGCCAGAAGAGAAATTAATAATATCTTTAAGGGCTGAAAGGTGAGGAGAGGAAAACTATCAACTTAGAATTTTACAATCAGTGAAAACTCTCTAAAAATAAATTTGTTGGGCCAGGCGCAGTGGCTCATGCCTGTAATCCTGGCACTTTGGGAGGCTGAGGCGGACAGATTGCCTGAGGTCAGGAGTTCGAGCCCAGCCTGGCCAACATGGTGAAACCCCGTCTCTACTAAAAATGCAAAAATTAGCCAGGTGTGGTGGCGCATGCCTGTAGTCTCAGCTACTCAGAAGGCTGAGACAGGAGAATCGCTTGAACCCAGGAGACAGAGGTTATAGTGAGCCAAGATTGCGCCACTGCACTCCAGCCTGGATGACAAAGCAAGACTCCATCTCAAATAAATAAATAAATAAATAAAAATAAAAATAAATAAATAAAAATAAATTTGTAGACTTTTGATTTCCAATCTGGCATGTAAAGGGCTTGGAAGTTGTCACAACATCCTAATAACAACTAAAAAGAACAAACTAAAAAATCAACTTGTCTTAGATCCATCAGAGAAGTGGAGTCACAGAGCAACCCAATGGCCCCAAAACTGGAGAGGATCACAACTTAGCTGAGCTGATTCTCATGAGTGGACACCTCCGCAGAAACCAGTACCAAGGTAGGAGAAACCTAACCTGTAACTGATAAATTGCTGGCATCTCGGTGTGGACAAGTCCGAGAGTTAAAAAGGCCACGAAAGTCCAGTCGTAGGAGGCCCCCACACTTTTGTAAGCTTTACCTCTGGGAGCTTGATCAGGTTCTTACAGTGAATTTTGGAGACAATTTTCTCATGCTTTCCAGTATGAGGAGACAAAAAGTAACCATTTTAATATGCTCCAGAGTATTCTCTTTTTAACATGGCTTGCCCTCAAAAGAACGTATTTTACCAGAGTCTAAACAGTTGAAGTTGTTTTTTAGAGTATAACCAACCTGGAGGAAGGGAAATTGCCAACTCTAGCCTTTCATCTGGGAGAATAGAAGTGTCCAGCTTCAGGCCTTTCTTCCTTTCAAGTGGGGAAAGGAAAATACCCACTCAAGCCATCCATTCTCAACGGTACTGGGGGCAAGGGTGACAAGGGAGCACTTGTGAAGTTCATAGTCCAGAGTCAACGAGTTTACTAAAAGACTGAGATCTAATCAAAAGATGACAGAATGCCTTCCCTCCCCACACCTTACCACCACATTACTAAAGACCTATTTACTTCAGTTATTTTTATCCAGTACATAATGTTTAGCTATCAAGAAAAAATTATGAGGCATACTAAGTGGCAAAAGCTGCAGTTTGAAGAGACAGAGCAAGCATCAGATCCTGACTCATATATAGCAGGGATGTTGAAATTATCAGTCCAAGAATTTAAAACAATTATAGTTAACATATTAAGGTCTCTAACGGATAAAGTGGACAGCGTGCAAGAACCGATGGACAGTGTAAGCAGCAAGATGGAAAATCTAAGAATCAAATAGAAATGACTACTCAGATAACTCAAGGAAACGTTTTAAACTCAATTGAGTTAGCAACCTGTTGCCTCTGTAAAATCTGTTTTGCCATATTAAATATAACTTATTTATGTACATGATAGCACATCATATTCACAGGTTCTGAGGATTATGGTGGAATATCTTGGGGGGGTGCTATAATTCTGCCTATGACAGGCTTCTGGAAATAACTACAGATAATATCATACTTAAGAGTGAAAGAATAAATGCCTTCCTCTGAATCTTGAGGTCAAGGTAAGGATATACACCCCCCACTTTAACATCATACTAGAAATCCTAGACAATGCAATAATTTGGAAAAGAAATAAAAAGCATACAGATTGGAAAAAGACCAAATAAAAATTATTTCCACTTGCAAATTACATAATTATCTATATAGGAGATCCCAAGAAATGTATCCCAAAAAGGCAGAACTAATAAATAAATTTAGCAAAATCACTGCATAGAAGGTCAACACATAAAAATAAATCATATTTCCAATTTTCACAATGAACAATTGGAAACTGAAATTTAAAAAATACTACCATTTAAAATAGCTCCAAAATATGAAACCCTCATATATACAGGATCTGTACTGAAAAGTATACAATGCTGACAAATTAAAGTATACCATTAATGCACACCAAAATAAAAAGAGAGACATACTGTGTTCATGATTTGGACATATCCATGTAGTAAATATGCTAATTCTCTTCAAATTAATCTATGGTTTTAACACAATCCCTGTCAAATTTCCAGCAGGGCTTTTAACAATAGATATAGACAAGCTGATCCTCAAATTTATTTAAAAGGAAAAAGAACGAAGCCAAAAATATTGTGAATAACTGGAAGAATAAAGCTGAAAGGCTCATAACATTTCATTTAAAGACTTCCTGTAAAGCAACAGTAATCAAGACTCTGTGATATTGCCAAAGGGATGTATGTAACAGATTAAAGAATTCAGAATTAGCCCCACCATAATGTATTCAGTTGAATTTTTCCCTTACATTTCTTGTGTTTCTCATATTTCTTTTTAGTAGATTATTTTGAAATTGTATTTTTAAAAAAATGACTATACACAAAATATATTAGTACAATATTATAAACATATAAATACAAATGCTCAGAATGACATTTTGTATGCTACCGTAAGGCATAAGCTTTTTAAAATTAAACATTTAGAGGTAATTGTAGATACATATTTAGTTGTAAGGACAGAGAGATCCTGTATATCCTTTACCAAATTTTCCAGTGATAACATCCTCAAAACTATAGTACGATATCACAACCAGAATATTGACATTGATAGAGTAAAGATATGCTCATTTTATCTTACACAGTTCAAGGAACCCTCATGTTGCCATTTTGTAGCTATACCCTTTTTCCTCCCACTCTTCCCACTTGAAACTGATATTCTGTTCTCCATTTCTATATTTTTGTGAATTTAATAATGTTAAATGGAATAATATATAGCCTTTTGTGAATGGATTTTGTTTTCACTCAGCATTCCATGGTATAGATACACCACAGTTTCTTTAACCACGAATCATTTAGATGACGAACATTGTGAAGCAGGTTCACTGTGAACTGGTTACCAACTTGTCTGAGTCTGGTGAGACAAGACACCCATACAAGCAACAAGTTACATGAAGTGAGTGTATTACAGATAGCAGCAAGGGAAAACAGAAGCCTAGGATTCATGTGAGCTGGTCCCCCAAGGCTCACAGGGCTGCCCAAGGGGAATGGAGTCTGTGCCCCACTTGCACTTCAGCTGATGGACCCTGGACAGTACCCCACCATAGGTTATTTACCTAGGGTACCCTGATCCACTGTACTAAAGTGTTGACAGACAGCCTGTTTTCAGGAGAGGATTAAAACAGAGCCTGGGCTTTTCTGGCCAGCTCCCCTTTCTCTCGTGATGTTGCGTTCTCAGCACATTCTACAGTTACCCTTGTGAACTACAAGCAAAAAAGGGAGAAGAACTGGGTCAGTCCAAGGCCACCAGGAGTGCCGTGCTGCAGACATCTGGGTGGTTTCCAGTTTTTGTTTCACCACAAATACAACTGCTATGAAACATTTGAGTGCAGGTTTTTGTGTGAACACCATTTTTTTTTTATTTCTTGCTGGATTGCATGGTAGTTGCATCCTTCGTTTAATAAGATCTAACAAACTCTTTTCCAAAATGACTGTACCATTTTACATTCCCACCAGCAATGTATGAGTGATTCAGTTTCTCCACAATCTTGCTAGTGTTTGTCGTGTCTCTATTTTTTATTTTAGCCATTCTGACAATTGAGTAAAATATCTCATTCTAGTTTTAATTTGCATTTCCCTAATGGCTAATGGTATTTGACATTTTTTCATGTGCTTATTTGTATATCTTCTTCAGTGAAATGTTCCTTTATGTCTTTTTCCCATGTTCTAATTGGATTGTTTACTTTTTTACTGTTGAGTTTTGAGAGTTCTTTGTATATTCTAGACACCAGTCTTTTGTCAGATATGTAGTTTGCAAATATTTGCTTCTGTTTCCGCACCTGTATATACAGTCGACCCTTGAAAAATGGCAGGTTTAAACTGCACAGGTCCACTTATACACAAATTTTTTTTCAATAAAAGTTACGCTGAGTGTGTCTGCCTCTCACGCCTCCCCTTCCATCTTCTCTACTTCTTCTGCCTCTGCCACTCCTGAGACATCAAAACCAAGCTCTCCTCTTCTTCCACCTTCTCAGCCTACTCAAGGTGAAGACAACAAGGATGAAGACCTTTATGACGATCTACTCCCATTTAATGAGTAGGAAATATTTTCTCTTCCTTATGATTTTCTTAATTTTTTTCTCGATCTTACTTTACTGTAAGAATACGGTATATAATGCATATACAAAATATGTGTTAATCAATTTTGTTATTGGTAAGGCTTCTGGTCAACAGTAGGCTATTACTAAAGTTTTGGGGGAGTCAAAATTTATACACAGATTTTCTACTGCACAGGTGTTTGGTGCCCCAACCCCTGTGTTGTTCAAGGGTCAATCATACATATAAACATGTATATAAATATGTGTACACATTTAACAATTTATGCATATTTGTATGTATTTATATATGTATACATCCACATTTCATTTTATGAGATACTAACAAACTCTTTTCCAAAATGACTGTACTATTTTACATTCCCACCGGCAACATATGAGTGATCCAGTGATCCATATGTATGTATACATACATACATTGTATGAAGCATGGGCATACATTGTTAAATTATAAGAATAAAATAAAATATAAAATAGTCTGTGCATATTTATAGATGCTGTTTATTTTGTCCCCAGAATCTTAAGGACAAATTTTGTCATGAAACTTTAATGCTATTTTGTAAAATCTGGTAACATTCTCAATTGTCATTCTTAGCTTCATTCTCTTTCTTCAGGAATTATCTCAGTTAAAAATCCATGGATGACCGCAGGTTTGGAGAAGCTGAAAGGTCATTCTGTTTTGTTTTCTTTTTTTTTTTTTAACTTTTTAAGTCCAGGGCAGATATATGTGCAGGATGTGCAGGTTTGTTACATAGGTAAATGTGTTTCATGGGGGTTTATTGTACAGATGATTTCATCACTTAGGCATTAAGCCTAGTACCCATTAGTTGTTTTTCCTAATCCTCTCCTTTCTCCCATCTCCACCCTCTCATAGGTCCCAGTGTGTGGTGTTGCCCTCTATGTGTCCATGTCTTCTCATCATTCAGCTCCTATGAATAATTGAGAACATGCCATATTTGATTTTCTGTTTCTGCATTAGTTTGCTAAGAATAATGGCCTCCAGCTTCATCCATGTCCCTGCAAAGGACATGATCTCATTCTTGTTTATGGCTACATAGTATTCCATGGTGTACTTGTACCACATTTTCTTTATCGAGTCTATCATTGATGGGCAGTTAGACTTGGAATCCAGTCTATCGTTAATTCCCTGTCTTTGCTATTGTGAATAGTGCTGTGATGAATATATGCATGCATATGTCTTTATAACAGAAAGATTTATATTCCTTTGGGTATACACACAGTAATGGGATTGCTGGGTTGAATGGTGTTTCTGTCTTTAGGTCTTTGAGGAATCCCCACACTGTCTTCTGCAATGGTTGAACAATTATACTCCCATTAACAGTGTATAAGCGTTCCGTTCCACTCCCAGCCTCACCAGCATCCATTATTTTTTGACTTTTTAGTAATAACCATTCTGACTGGTGTGAGATGGAATCTCATTGTGGTTTTGATTTGCATTTCTCTAGTGATTAATAATGTTGAGCTTTCCTTTGTATGATTGTTGGTAGCATGTATGTCGTCTTTCAAGACGTGTCTGTTCATGTCCTTTGCCCACTTTTTAATGAGGTGGTTTGCTTTTTTCTTGTAAATTTGTGTAAGTTTTTTGTAGATACTGGATATTAAACCTTTGTCAGATGCACAGTTTGCAAAAATTGTCTCCCATTCTGTAGGTTGACTCTTTACCCTGTTGATAGATTATTTTGCTGTGCAGAAGCTCTTTATCAATAAGAATTATTGTCATACAATAAAATGCACCTATTTTAAACCTACAGTTCAAGTATATCCCACTTGTCAATTTTCACTTTTGTTACAATTGCCCTTGGTGTCTTTGTCATGAAGTCTTTGCCCGTGCCTATGTCCTGAATGGTATTGCCTAGGTTGTCTTCCGGGGTTTTTATAGTTTTGGGTTTTACATTTAAGTCTTTAATCCAAAACAGCATGGCACTGGTACAAGAATAGTCACATAGACCAATGAAATAGAATAGAAAATCCAGAAATAAAACTGCATACCTACAACTATCTGATCTCCAATAATCCTGACAAAAACAAACAATGGGGAGAGGATTCCCTATTCAATAAATGGTGTTGGGATAACTGGTTACCCACATGCAGAAAATTGAAATTGGGCCCCTTCCTTATATCATATAAAAAGCTAACTCAATATGCATTCTGTTTTTCAAAGGGTTATTTTCACTGGAAGAATTTTGGTCAATATATTAGAAGCAATTTGCGGGGATGGCACATGAAATGTAAGGTGAGTGAGCACTTTTGTTTTAACATTTTTATTGGGGAATCATTGTCATACAATAAAATGCATCCATTTTAAATGTACAGTTTAATGAGTTTTGGCAAATGTAGAAATTATGGAAACCACCACCATCAAGATCTGAAACATTTCCATCACCCCCAAAATGTCTGATGTCACTGAAGTTGATCTCCTCTCCTACCCTAGGCACAGGCTCCTACCGATCCGCATTTTGGTTCTGTAGTTTTTCCTTTTCCAGAATTTCAATAAATGGAATAATCAGCACACAGTCTTTGTGCTTGACTTTTTTCCTTTACCGTAATTTTGCAGAACTTCATCAATGTTCTATATATTCATCTTTTACCTTTTCATTTCTGAATGACACTGCTTTTAAAAGATATACACAATCTGTTTTGTTTACTGTTGGACATTTAAGTTGCTTTCCATTTGGAGCTCTTGTGATTATGTTCCAGTGAAAATTTATTTACAAGTCTTTGCAGACGCATAAGTTCCCATGCCTTTTGGGTGATTTGCTGGGCCATATACTAGGTGTAAGTTTCCCACTGTTGTTTCCAGCCCTGAGTTTTATCCTTTGACACCTCGAGCCAGTAAAGCATTTGCTTTTTGCCCTTAGAGTTGTAAATGGGTTGAAAAATGCACTCAGTCAAAGATGAGCATACTCTCAAGTCATACCAGAAGCTAGTTTTCCTTTCAAAGGTAGATCCTTTAGTTTCTACCTGCTTTTTAACAGACTTTCTGTGTTCTCTCATACTCGTGTGTAGTTTACAGACAACTGAAATTTTGAGCAGACTTTATATTTAGATTTTTAAATTTCTGCTCTTCTGTGGCTATTTTGCTTACAAGATATTCCTCTGAAATATCCAGCTAATCTGTTGCCTTATTCTCTATCATCTGCCACCTTCAGCTGCTAAGACTGCAGTTCTCCACCACCTCGTGTGAAGCATCCAAGAAAAAAAAATCTCAAATTCACAGTACATACCCAATACAACAGTCATCTTTAAGAGAAAATTATTCCTAGATTTTTACTTGATTTTGGTAATTTCCAATACCTTCAAATAATTATTTTTAATAATTTTGTCCAGAATTAAACATTGTTATTATGGAAAGGATTGCTTGTCATTACCAGAAAGGACTTATTTTCTTTTAAATTCCAGAAATACCTAGAAAAATAATCCTCAAATGTTAACTAGATGCCATTTTATAATGGTAGAATTTCAGATAACTTTTTTACGTTTTTCTCTATTTCTTGATTTTTCTGCATGGGTGTATGTTATCTTTATAATCAGAATAAAAAGAAAATTTCATTCTATTACTTTCATTTTGTAATAGTTTGCAAGAACAAGAACACCGAAAGTTGGAGCTGAGATGTAATTTTAAAGACTATTAAAGTGCTTTAACAAACAGAAGAGAGTTATTTTGTAATTAGTATAGTTTTATGTCTAATGCAAAATTTTCCATTAAGGTGGTACTTGAAAAGATTTGTTGGGCTTTCATTCTTAAGTAGTGTACCATTTTGTCATATGTACGCTATTAATTTGTATTATTACAATGTACTTTTTAATAATACAAAATAATGTAGGTTTATGTTCTCTGATCAATTTCAGTCATAATTAATATAATTTATCTGCTTTTTAAAAAGGTTTCAGTATTATTTATTTTGGGAGCATCTCCTGACCTGAGAAAGATACAAGGAGATAATAATAGCTGTTACTTATTGAGAATTGATAAAATACCAGCCACTGCTCCAAATGCTTTATACATTTATACATTTTTAAACTCTTTAACCCTCTTAACACCCCCACAAGTGGGTTCAAATATGAGCCCCATTTTATAAATTAAGAAATGGAAATTTAAAAAGATTAAGTATTCCTCTAGGGTCATTGTGTTAGTAAACGACAGGGCTGGAATTCCTTGAATTTGAGCCCAAGCAGAAGACTCTGTGCTTACATTTTTATCACCACTACACTATACTGTGGCGACATACACAGTAGAAGTGGTGAATGGGATCTTACGGCCCTTCTCTAAAATTAAATAGCAGAAAATATTGCAAAAAGAAGTTAGAGATGTCCTTCAGAGATCTAAGAAGGCGAAATTGGGCTAACATTTTTCCCAGAGTGTTTTAGATGTGATCCAAACAAAAGGCAAGATGAAGTCTGAAAATTTCTTCCAGATCTATAATTCAGTATCTTGGTTCTCAGCTATTTTGACCTGAGGGAAAATTTGGAAATAAATATCTTCTCACCCCCTGCCCCCCAGAAACTACTTTTTTAAATCCAACCTTGGCACTCACTTCTCTCATCATTTGTATTTCTAAAAAGCCAGGCTATTTCTCAAGGTCAATTCAGTGAAAAAAACAGTGGAGAGGAATACAGCACCTTCTGATTTTTCTCCAGTAGCCATTTCCTTCTTCCTCAGTGCTAAAACCTCCTACCTGGAGACTACCTGGCCAAACTACATTTCTCTGTCTCTTTTGTAGTTAAATGTGGCAATGTGACTAACTTGTTGCCAAAATAATGTAAGCTGAAGTGAACTTTGCAATTTAAGTCACATCTTTCCATAGGAAGGTACTTACTTCCCATGTCCCTTGTTTTTTGTTTTGTTCTGTACTGTTTCCTGCTACTGAAAAAAAAAAAAAAAGGATCTAAGTGGAACAGCTGACTTGGATCCATGTATCAGAATCTTTCATTGAGAATGGCATGGTCAATCTGTCTGCCCTGGATCAAGTTCCTCTGAACAGCGAAATGAGAAAAAAAAATGGCCTTCTATATTATTTAAATTGGGTATTTTATTGTATCATTTTTACAAAGTAGCTCATATCCTAATTTGAAAATTGGCATCTAAAAGTGGAGTACTGCCATAAGAAACCCCAAAATGTGTTACTGGCTTGGCTAGAAAGCTGGTGGCTCTTGTTATACTGGGGCAAAATCTAATAAAACAGTTAACTATGATAATTTTAGAGGTAGAACACATCTTTATTAGAATTGAAGCTCTAGGGTACACGGCTAGAGAAAAAAGTTAAAACGTCTGTGTATTTTTAGCAGATTCTTTCTCCTTTTAGTAAGTTACTAGGAAAGAGATAGACTTAGTCAATCAATAGCCAGATTGAAACAGAGATGGAAGGTAAGAAATCCTTTCTAATGGAGCTAATGGGACTCTCTGTCCCATTAATTACAATAGGCACTGATCTTTGATGATATTTTCTTGCAGGGATATTTTTTCTGTTCTTTGCTTTTTTGTTTTAATCATAAAATTTGTTTGTTTTAATCATAAAATCAGAGTCAGGGGTCAATAAAAAGCCTGCAGCAATGGTCTTTCGAAGTCACGGTTTTATCTGAATTAGAAATAGGCCATTTTGGTTTGAGAGAGGACACTGGTTGAAAGTTTCATTTTTGCTTCCTCTTCTAACTTGCCAGCTTTGTGGATAATTTGGTTGTCAAAGAATACATTGCTAGACAAAAGGGGAAGTGTCAAATTAGCCTAACAAAAGAAATTTAATATCTCTTACACAACAAATCAATGTTAAAATTGTAACCAAACCAAACATCTTACATTACAAAAAAAAACTATATTGTCTGTGAGTTCAGAAATCTGAAACCTTAAAATGATAAAAAAAAAAAAAAAAAAAAAAAAAAAGCCAAATTCCAAATATATCTGAAGCCCAAACAGCAGAAGAGAGCATGGTGGCTGAGAGCCTTTCTAGAGATTTCCATATTAAATTTCCTTCATCAGAAAATTGGAGCAACCCAGCATCTGAGGTCAGTTTAATATTGTCCTCTCATTCAGCTAATCTTATGGATGGTCTAAAGGAAGCTGCCATTAAACTGAGATGGGTGGGGAATATTCTGAACCTAGGAACTAGTGTATAAATGAAAGTTTGAAGTTACAAAATCTATAACCAGAGAAGATTCTTTCACTTTGGTTTCTTCGCGTGGAGCTGACAGGAAGCAAAGTGGTGAAAAGGAAACATTGCTCACCACGGTCTGGCCTGCAAAAGCCTGTGGTAGGGAACCTTTAAATTAACCTTTGTTTCCCAAAGTCTATGCCAGCAGTGTAAGACTGCAAGGACGTGTTCTTCAACTCCATTTTCATTTGTGGTCACAGAGTAAATTTTACGAGAGGACAAAGACAGAATTACAGAGAACGCTGGACAAAGGAATCATTTCCAAAACCCACAGCAAATAGCTAGGCTAAACAAAACAACTTTCACAGCATGATGTCTTCAGAATTTACAATCAGCAGGATTTAATGACTTGGGTGTTTTACCTTCTTCCCTCTTTTGAAATTCTAGTTATATTATTCCTACTGCACCATTATATGTAGATTGAGCAAGTGCAGGGCATGTGCCTTTTAATTTATAAGTCACAGGACAATAGGCAGTCACTTCCTGCACTGGGGAATACCGTGTTTCACCATGACACATAGACTTTTTGATGGTTTTAACTCTAGATTCTCTTCTGTTGGGAAGGAAAGAGAATGCTGTATGTGTACAATACAGGTGTATATTGATATGTGGATGGTCAGAGGGAGGCACCCTAGAATTGCCTAATTATCTTCAACATCCATTCTACTCTCCTCTTTAATTAATAGAATCTTTACTGGTAGAACATGAATGATCAGGTAGAAACTACATTTCCCAGCCATCCTTGAACGTAGGTGAAAGCCTGTGACTAAAATCTGGCCAACAGAACATGATAAGTAGATGAGTAAATGTGATATATGCAACATCTGGTCATAGCTGTTAAATGGAAGTTACTCCACCTCTCTGCTGTATAGAGGATGAAGTCAAGTAAATTTTGAACAAGTGGAGCTTTGTTTTAAGTAAAGCTCTCTTGCAGTAGCTTAGCATGTAGCCTAAACATTAGTAACTTCTGGCCGTATGACTTGAAGGCAAACCATGAACCTTACTGAGCCTGAGTTTCTTTATCTCCTAAAACAAATATTTTTTTCTTTCAACTCTCCTGATGTTATATGTGATTCTTATATGACAAATATATTCTAAGAATTCTGAAAACATCTTACTGTATACAAATTTAATATAATTTTTAATGAATTAGTTCAAATACTCTAAAAATGATATAGAAACACAAATTATTTCTCCACATCTTCTCCAGCATCTGTTGTTTCCTGACTTTTTAATGATTGCTATTCTAACTTGCATGAGATGGTACGTCATTGTGGTTTTGATTTGCATTTCTCTAATGACCAGTGATAATGAGCTTTTTTTCATGTTTGTTAGCCGCATAAATGTCTTCTTTTGAGAAATGTCTGTTCATATCCTTCACCCGCTTTTTGAAGGGGTTGTTTTTTTTTTATTGTAAATTTGTTTAGGTTCTTTGTAGATTCTGGATATTAGCCCTTTGTCAGATGGATAGATTGCAAAAATTTTCTCCCATTCTGTAGGTTGCCCATTCACTCTGATAATAGTTTCTTTTGCTGTGCAGAAGCTCTTTATTTTAATTAGATCCCATTTGTCAATTTTGGCTTTTGTTGCCAATGTTTTTGGTATTTTAGTCATGAAATCTTTGTCCATGCCTATGTCCTGAATGGTATTGCCTAGGTTTTCTTCCAGGGTTTCTATGGTTTTAGGTCTTACGTGTAAGTCTTTAATCCATCTTGAGTTAATTTTTGTACAAGGTGTAAGGAAGGGGTCCAGTTTCAATTTTCTGCATATGGCTAGCCAGTTTTCCTAAATTAAAACAATATATATTTCTCACATGAAACTATTCTTTTCCTGAGAAACAATCATATAATTTTCAGTGTCATTTCTTATGAATTATTCAGGTGAAAAAAGCATTGTATACCAAGATATTCATAAAAATGTTGCTCATTTCTTTTTAAGAGGAAAAATAAAAAAGCTTTATAAGGGAAGGGTAACTAATTTCACAATTATATGCCATCTTAATAAAATATTATACAAATAGGTGTTGCTGGATACATATATTCCTTTTGCCTTCCAGATCCACCCTGCTCTGTGTCACTGGAGGTTGACCTGCCTGGACCTTTATCAGCAGGTTATTTTTCCCTCTGGTCATGGCAATGAGAAACACTGGCAGGATATCAGAAAGAAGGAGAGTAGGGCATTGGTATTTATTCTCCCAAGTGCCTCTTTGCATGATCACTGAAAGCCGCATGGGCTCCTCAGTCCAAAGTGATTATTTCTGTCACCCAGACCTCTACAGAGAACAGTCTCCATATCTCGGTTGAGTGACCATTCTAATCCCTGGCCTCTTTGTCGTTGAGTTGAGAGCAGCACCCTGTTACCAGCCCTGGGATCCCTGGGATCGTGTACCAGGCTCTCTATACCTTTGGTTTCCTTGTACCTAATCCACATCTTTATAAATTGTCCCTTTATTAAACTGTTCTTGAATTATCTAATTTGAATGTGCCATTGATTTTCTCCTGGACACTGCATGGTACACAGGCAGAAAATAAAATATTATATGATCATTATAATATAAAATATAATATATAAGGTTAAAGATCAAATGAAAGACAGAAACCAGTGGAATACCATGTTACGGTGAATAGCTTAAAGGTGAACATATTTTTCTCCTAAATTACATTTACTGTAAGGTTATTTTATTAGTTAAAAAAATATAAAATTGTTGCTAGGATATTTTGTAAGGTGGATTCTTTAGCATTGCTTTACTAACTAGATAAGAATGAATCATTAACATATTGAGTTTATTGAATTTATGTAAATCACTTTAATCAACTGCTTTCTCTTTTTCTGCTCCTAGGCCACAGAGAATTGCTAAAGAAAGTTTTGGAACCAGGCTGACTTGATTTTACTCAGACTTCTTCATTTCAAGCAAAGGAAGCAGATTCTGGCTCTTTCACCAGAGAAGAGGCTTAGTAAGTAGGTATCAGGAGCTCACAGGTTTGTTGGGAAAAGAACAAGATTCCAGAACAAAGCTCAAGACCTAGCTTCCAGGAGCATGCTTTGAATGGCCGAACTGGCCTCCCAGGAAAACTTTTCATCATAAATGTCACTGAGCAGTAGATTCTACAGCTTGCCTTACAGAAGCCAAATATTTAACTTTGCTATAAACTCAACTACTGCCTGAGTCTTGCTGCTTATGATTGTCTCACAACCACCACTGGCTGGTAAAGCCAAATGGCTCTGGCACCATTCTTGCTGCAGGGTGGACTTACAGTGCTTGTCCATCCTCATATGGCTCCCTTCTGAACCAAAATCCCACTCCAGCTCATATGACTGGTGGGGCCTTTGAAATATTAGCAATATTTTCTACATGGATAATAGGATGGATACTTACAGCTGGTAAATAATAAGACAGGTTTCAAAATACCTGATAGAGGTGAAGAAGTGACCAGGAAGTTAGAATATAGTGGTTTTAAAAAATATAGAAAGGTGAGCTGGTTATATGTCATTTACTTCAAAGGAAAGATTTAAAAATGGTGGACAAATGCCAAAAGCATCCTATCTTTGTAACATGTTGGATAGGAGCCAAGAAGTAGTCAACATTTTGAGATTCAGTACAAGGGAGGAAATGGCCTTAATGAAAGATCGGCATTCAATGGAGCCCAAAAAGTGTAGGGAGGTGCAGAAAGAAGCAAGTTATTTAAATAATTTGTGGGCCATAGGAGAGTTTGTTTTTGATGGAGCAGAGATTGTTAAAAAATAATTGAATGATATTAAATAGAAATATATATGCAAAAATGTCCTCTTATCATTTTTTTCTATGATTGTCCACTGAAATATTCAAATATTTTTAAATGTCTGAATCTGACATTTGAGACAGTGTCATGCATGGGATGATGCCTAAAGTTGCTCTCCAAAGCAAAGAGACAAATAATGGAATTTTCTTTTCATTGTTGTTAAAGAGTATGTCTCAAAATTGTAGCATTCAATAGTTTTATTTCTTTATAAAAATTATAACATTTTCATTTTAATGAATTTACTAAAACTTGATAAAAAAAGAACAAAATTCAACACAATATAAATTTTTAAAATAGACGTCTTTTTATTGGTAAAAGACTATTTTAACGTCGGCAAAAAAGAACTCATAAAAGATTTTAGGGAAAAGCCAATATGACCTTAGAGGAATTTGCACTCTTTGGGCTCCACACATGTGCTGCAGTTATCAGAGTTCCCTGACTCCAAGTGTTTATTCAAATCTGTCAGCTAAATCATAGATCCAAATGCAAAACATAACACTCAGGAACATTATGTGGATTTGTGACACTCCCTGGAGGACTTTGGGTCCATAAAGCAATGAATGGATTATAAGAAGACATAAATATGGTATTTTCATCTATGACAGGTGCAATCTTACTCCAATGTTATTTATATTATATAAAAGAAAACTGAACCTATTTTCCTCAGTCCCTTAGGGATGAATAAGTGAATAGCTCACCATTAATTTCCAATTTCTATGAATTCATCTTTGAAAATGTCATGTTTTCGAGTTTTTTCAAATGGCCAATGTTTATTTATTTTTACATGTGTTTACTTATTTTATATTTATTTAACAACAAAACCAAAAGGAAAATGGGAGATGAAATATTGTGATAACACAATATTTTTTTCTTTTTTTGCCATGATCCTAAATCATGCAAAATTTACCCAGCTTTGAATTTTAATGACCAATTGGGCACCCAGACTAGCTTCCCATAAATCCTGCTTTCAGTCTTTTAACATCTTTTGCATCCTCATCCTTACTTCCTGTTAGGTGGGTTATATGGCGTTCTGGAAAAAGCATGGGTCTTGAATTTAGAGGAGGAGTACGCCAGTATTTACTCCATCTAGCTTGTATCTTTATAAACTTGCAGAACTAAAATTTAACCATGAGATTCCTTAAGCTTCTCCAGCTTCAGAATGTTATACTTTGGTCCAGTCAAAATCTATGATTTTTTTAAATTGTTTTAGCCTCAAAATTTTGAAAAAGAATCATGAAGTCATCAGTGAAAAAGCGGGAGTTTAGCCATAATATAAAATGCCATTTTCACACTGTATTAAACTTGGGCCAGTGAAGAAACTGCTGAGTTAGTTTTCCGTCTTGAAGGCTTAGCTGTTTTCTTGTCCAAAATAGAAAGAAGATGGATACTTTAATTACGTATGGTAACTACCGCTTAGATAGAACTTTTGCTTTATATGTAACCAAGAGATTTATAAGAATACGTCTTTCAATATTATGGTAATGAATGGCAAAATACTAATTAGGTAGGATTAGAAAACAATTTAATATTCTTATTGCAAAAATCAGAACCAATCAGAATCATGTTTTACTATGTGAAATTGTTTGGCTTCCAATAATTATCCAGTGACTGGTGGCAGCCATATTGTGAATCTCTTAAAACACTGGTAAAAAAAAAATTAAAAGGTACTTAAATAATAATTAAAATACTAAAATATAACTATTTATGTAATTTTATCTGCCCTGCTCCCACCCCAGCTCATTTAACTTAAAAACTCTGTTCTGAAGAAAACTACAAGGATTTGCCCACAAGGGAAAAAATAATCCTCAATTAAATTCAATTCAGCAAATAGTTACTGAATCTCTTTTCATGTTATTGAACTTATGTTCTTTAATTTCTCCTATCTTATAGAAAAAGAAAATGATAACACATACAAATAGAAAATATTTTCATTTTAGGTTGTTGCAAAAGTGTTTGCAGTTTTTGCAATTACTTTTGCACCAACCTGATAAATTTGATAAAACAAATTTTACTTTACTTTTTAAAATTGTGTCAATTTTCAAAAATAAATTTCCTGTGATGTTTTTTGATTGGTGATTTTAACCAATGAAATGGTCAGTGTGAAATATTTTTGTTGTTGTCATCACTTCAAAGTAATGAAAACACTTTAGATTGTTCAACTGTATAGAAGTTTTGCCTTCACACAGTTTTATAAATTGTTGATTGTGTGTCTCTCTGAGTTTTCTCTAATACATGCAAAATAATGTTGTAAGTAAAATGAATGGCTGACTTTAACCTTATACTTAGATATCCATGTTTTTTAAAATAATTTCAACTCTTATTTTAGATACAAGGGCTATATGTGTAGTTTTGTTACATGAGAATATCGTACCCAGCTAGTGAGTACAGTAACCAGTAGGTAATTTTTCACCCAGCCTCCCCTGCCTGCCCCCTTCTAGTAATCCCCAGTGTCTATTGTTGCCATATTTATGTTCATATGTGCTCAGTGTTAGCTCCCACTTATAAGTGTGAGCATATGGTATTTATTTGATTTTCTGTTATTTTGTTAATTCACTTATGATTATGGCCTTAATGGCCTCCAGTTCCAACCATATTGCTGTGAAGGACATGATTTCATTCTTTTTATGGATTCATAGTATTACCTGATATATATGTACCACAATATCTTTATCCAGTCCACTACTGATGGGCACCTAGGCTGTGTCCATGTCTTTGCTTTTGTGAACAGTGTTGGCTATGAACATGTGTCTTTTTGATACAATGATCTATTTTCCTTTGGTTATATAACTAGTAATGGGATTGCTGGTTCAAATGTTAACTCTGTTTTAAGTTCTTTGAGAGAACTCCAAACTGCTTTCCACAGTGGCTGAACTAATGTACATTCTCACCAATAGTGTATAAGCATTCCCATTTCTCCACAGCCTTGCCAGCATCTGTTGTGTTTTTGACTTTTTAATAACGCTATTCTGACTGGCGTGAGATGGTTTTTTATTTTGCTTTTTGTTCACATTTCTCTGATGATTAGTGATGATATGCATTTCTTAATATTTGTTGGTCACCTGTATGTCTTCTTTTGAGAAGTGTCTGTTCATGTCCATTGTCCATTTTTTAATAGGGTTATTTGTTTTTTGCTTGTTTTTTTTTTAAGTTTCTTATAGATTCTGGGCATTAGACCTTTGTCAGATGCTTAGTTTGTGAATGTTTTCTCCCATTCTCCAGGTTGTCTGTTTATTGTTTCTTTTGCTGTGCAGAAGCTCCTTAGTTTAATTGTCAATTTTTGTTTTTGTTGAAATTACTGTTGTGGACTTAGCCAAAATTTACTTGCCAAGGCTGATATATCAAGAAAGGTATTTGCTAGGTTATCTTCTAGGATTCTTGTAACTTGAGGTTTTATACATCTTTAATCCATCTTTAGCTAATTTTTGTATATGGTGAAAGGTAGGAATCCAGTTTTATTCTTATGTACATGGGTAACCAATTAATCCAGCACCATTTATTGAATAGGGAGTCCTTTCCCCACTGCTTATTTTTGTTGACTTTGCTGAAGATCAGATGGCTGTAGGTGTGGAGCTTTATTTCTGGGTTCTCCATTCTGTTCCATAGGTCTGTGTGTCTGTTTTTGTACCAGTACCATGATATTTTGGTTACTGCAGCCTTATAGCATAGTTTGAAGTCAGGTAATGTGATGCCTCTGTCTTTGTTCTTTTTGCTTAGGATTGCCTTGGGTATTCAGTCTCTTTTTTGGTTTTTGGTTCCATATGGATTTTAGAATAGTTTTCCCTAATTCTTTAAAGAATTGTGTTGGTAATTTCATAGGAATAGTGTTGAACCTGCAAATTGCTTTGAGTACTATAGCCATGTTAATGATATTGATTCTTCCAATCCATGAGTATGGAATGATTTTCCATTTATTTGTGCCATCTCTGATTTCTTTCAGCAGTGTTTTGTAGTTCTCCTTGTAGAGATCTTTCACCTCCTTGGTTAGTTATATTCCTAGGTGTTTTATTTTCTTTGTGGCTGTTGTAAATGGGATTGTGTTCTTGATTCGTCTTTCAGCCTAGACATTACTGGTATATAAAGATGCTACTGATTTCTGTACAGTGATTTTGTACTCTGAAATCTTACTAAAATCATTTTTCAGTTCTAGTAGCCTTTTGGTGGAGTCTTTAGTGCTTCCAAGGTATAGAATCAGATCACCAGCAAAGAGTGAGAGTTTGGCTTCTTAATTTCCTATTTGGATACCTTTTATTTCTTTCCTTTGCCTGATTGCTCTGGCAAGTGCTTCCTCCATTTTTTATAAAAACAAATCATTAGTTACTCTGTGAACTTATAAAATATTTTCAAGTTTTGTACTAGTATTTGTACAAATTTCAACTTTAGTACATAAACCTTTAAGTTACATATTTTTGAATGGTCTGCCTGTTTATCATCATGTAAAATCTTCAATGTCATTCCAATGATATAACAACTTCTAAAACTCCTCCTGAATCTGATAAAATTTGTTAAGAAAAAAACTGTAGTCCAAGACTGATAAATATTTTAATTTATTGGCTATAACTGATTAAAATATTATTTTGATGGACTGTGTAACATAGTACAAAGAAAAGCAGCTTATCAATATATCTGAAATTCGTTTTTATCTTCTGAAAAATATAACTAAGAATGCTAAATCTTCTTAAGAGAAAGAAATGATCTATATGCTATAAAAAGTTACCACCCATAGAAAATATTGTATTTTTTCTTTTTAATATTATTTCTGATTTTCTTTGTATTATTTAATTTTTACATTATCCTAAATTTTTGCATTTTACACACACAAAAACCCCTCACAACTCTTACATTAAGTACATATTTATATATTTATTTTTATTTAAGTTCTGGGATACATGTGCAGAACGTGCAGGTTTGTTACATAGGTATACATGTGTCATGGTGGTTTGCTGCACCCATCAACCCCTCATCTACATTAGGTATTTCTCCTAATGCTATCCCTTCCCCCCACCCCCTGACAGGCCCTGGTGTATGATGTTCCCCTCCCTATGACTATGTGTTCTCATTGTTCAACTCCCACTTACGAGTGAGAACATGCAGTGCTTGGTTTTCTGTTCCTGTGTTACTTTGTTGAGAATGATGGTTTCCAGCGCTATCCATGTCCCTGAAAAGGACATGAACTCATCCTTTTTTATGGCTGCATAGTGTTCCATGCTGTATATGTGCCACATTTTCTTTATCCAATCTATCATGGATGGACATTTGGATTGGTTCCAAGTCTTTGCTATTGTAAATAGTGCTGCAATAAACATACGTGTGCATGTGTCTTTATAGTAGAATGATTTATAATCCTTTGGGTATATACCCAGTAATGGGATTGCTGGGTCAAATGGTATTTCTAGATCTAGATCCTTGAGGAATCACCACACCGTCTTCCACAATGGTTGATCTAATTTACACTCCCACGAACGGTACATCGTTAAATACTAAGTTTTGTTTTCTGCTATCCTTACCAGAATCACCTTTCAATAAGAATGGCTAGCACCATGAATTGCTTTCCATTGAAATGTACGTGTGAATGTGAATGTGTACACATTTGTATATAACTGTAGTTTACAGCGCATGAAGTCTTATTACTTCTCATAGGAGTAAAATGTAGTTTACAACCTCACAGTTTCCCAAAGACACAGATTTCTCAAAGACATATTCCTTTGGGATAAAGTTCAGTAACTCTAGAGAGTTGATATGACTACTGTTACTATTTGGAGTGTTGTGTAAGATCCGGGAAAACTGAAAATAAACATGAAATGTAGTGGGGGCAGGCAAAAGAAAAACTCACTGAAAGGAAATGGAAATATTACAGCAATATGAATCTGCTAGAAACAGACAGGACTATCCAGATGGGTGTAGAACTTTCAAAGACATGAATATTATCACAGGACAAGAGACAACTAAGAGGATGGAGAACAGTTTTTGCAAAACACACATTCATCTCTCTAATAAATCCATGGATTTCTCCCTTTTTTTTTTCCATTGATCACATCTGTATATTCCTACTCCATCCCTACTGTTTGGATGCCTTGCTTCCTACCTAACATGAAAAGTGCATCTTTCTGTCACTACACCTTCTTTACTGCTACTTCTCTCTGCGTGTGCAGTGGGTTCAAGGACTAACCCTGGTGATGATGTCCTCAGTGAATAAGGAAGCCTGTCCCTGGAGCGCTGATGCTTCTCACACAGTCTATAAGACCTTACTAATACACCTGAAGATCCTTTAAATAATGTCATGTTTTCCAAACTGTATTGCAGCTGCCTTGAAATAGAAACAGAATAGTGTCAACAAGCCTTCACTTGTGGTGATAATGTGCAATCGTGGATATGAGATTCAGTTCTTAGCATTTGATCTTTTTTGAGAGGCACTTCTGCAACATCAGAGGTTTAAATGTTTCTATTGATTTTCATGTCTAGATTTATTGTGAACATATAACCTCCAGTTAGCCTAAAGCAGCCTTTCTGATTTCTTAAACAAAACAACCAGTTAGAAAAACTTAACAACAGCACTCTAAATGCCACGAGTAAGCTGTGAAAAAAAAATGTATGTATGGTAGGCATTTTATACTGGAAATTGTCAACAGTTCAGCTTTCTGAATGTATTATTATAATAAGTGACTTTTTCTGGATCATTTAGCTTATGTTAATTTGAAATATCTGTTATATATATACATATACATATATATCAGATCATTTTAAGATATAACAGATTATATATTTCACATAAGAGGTTAACATAACTACTTGTACTAGATCAATATATTTCAATTGCCAAATTACATCAAAAATGAGGCACTATTTTCTTTGGTTATTTTCAGTTCTTGAATTTGCTGGGTTTGTTGAAGACAAGTATTACGGCATTTCTCTGATATATATATATATATATATACACACACACACATATATACATTTCTATTATATATAACAGATATATAATATATATAACAAAGAAAATCATTTTGATAGCTCTATTGCCTCCTGCATTGTAATTCCACAACATAATTTTTCCATCTGTTTATGATTAATGTTTAATTATGTTATTTATTTAATTCTACTTCAAGCAGAAAAATTGTGAAATTTAGAGAAACATTGATAATATTTCCCCCATGAAATTTACACCTATTAGTTTGGTGCAAAAGTAATTACAATTTTTGCCCTTACTTTCAATGGCAAAAACTGCAATTATTTTTGAACTAACCTAATTTTTTTTTGAAAAAGTGTTAGTCATCTTGTCTGAACTTTGTGCTATTACTGTTGCTCTCTTCCCTGTTATCTAAATATATTGACTTCATTCTTTGAAAATCCATCTTCTTTGTACTGCCTGTCTCTGAATTCTGCTTAGGTCTGAACAGTTTCTTATTGGTATGAATACATATTTTAGATCACCTGGCTCTAGGTCTGGCACACAGAGGGTATATAATAATTGGTGGCTATTATTTTATTTAATTTCAATGTAATCACGATTGAAACATTTAAAAAATTTTAAATGATATTGTATTTATTTGTTGTCACCTCAATACTCAAGATATTTTGCAAAAAAACTTTATATTTATTCTGTTAGCATTAGCTTTCTAGCAAATAACACCCACATAAACTATTTTTAGTAGTTTCCAAATGAATGATTGAGACTTGGAGTAGGTAAATAAGTGTACCTTCAGGAGTAGAAAGAGGTTTTGTCACACAGGTTGTGCTTTATATTATTTTAAGAAGTCATTCATGAATCTATAGAATTTTCTGAATAAGAACATTTATTCAAAATGTAGATGATTTAATGCCTACCTCAAAATGCTGTTTTATGTAGAATGAGAAAAGAAAAACATAAAAATGTACACTGCCTTTTGGGAATTTATTAATTACATAGTATCAATTATATACAAAGAAAAATAATTAAAATTCTATAAAATACTTGAAGATTATAGAAGAGATAAAATTAAAGTGATGGAAGAATTTAAAGGGGATTAGAACACATTCATCTATCAAGGAGGGAGGAAGCATTTTAGAAGACATGGCTATTAAATTTGACCCTCTTGAAGTTCAACAAATGTAGCATCTAATAATTTATATTCTATGTTTTGAAAAGCAAATATATATATATATATAAAACACCTCTTCCTATATTTAAATTTAAATGGTCAGTTAATAAATTGAGAAAGATGCATTAGGTCATATTTTCTGTAAATATAAAACAGTTGAACTGTAATTATCTCTGTATATAAGCAGATTACACAAATTAGTAAGAAATAATTGTCTTTCAATTATAAATGGACAAGTAACATGAAGAGAAAATTCTCAATAACAAAAACAATAAATATAAATGAGATAATCCATGTAAGAGGTTAACATAACTACCAGTGCTAGATTAATATATTTCTGTTGCTAAATTACATAAAAATTAGGAACCATTTTCTCTGGTTATTTTCAGTTCTTGCATTTGCTGGATTTATTGAAGATGAGTATTATGGCATTGCTCTGTTATTGATAAGGAACAAAGTTCAGGAGTTTGTAAATTCACAGAGGTTGTAAGAACAGAGCAAACAGGCAAATGGATTATTTATTAAATGAAAAAAATGTAAATAATAATACTGACAAAATAATAAATGGGTATGTTTATTTATTGTAGGTGGCAGGAAATATTGGTTAAACTCTTAGGAAACAATTTAGTGATATGGAGTAAAAGCCAGCATATTGGTTATCTTACACTCATTCACTAGCCTCAACAGCAACATTTAATTTCAAGTAATAATCCAAGCACAGGAAATGTGCTTTTTGTTATTGTACTATTTATCATTGCAAAATACTCCAAATCTAAAGCTGAAAAAGTAAGGATAGGAAAAGTGGAAAATAAAATCTGGATTCTGCATGTCCTGTTGTTTGCCTCCCTGGGTCTTCCTTTCTACCTTTCTAACTCTGTCTTGCTGGTTATAGAGTATGCTGAGTATGTACTGTTTGAGTAAGCTCTCTTATATTCCAGCTTTTACTTCTGTTCAGCCAATGCAAAGCATGGACAGGAGACTGGAGAAAAAGGAGATTGAGGTTGGGATACTTCCCTGCAACTCTCTCCCTAGTGATGGCTGTGACTGGCTGTGTCCCTTCACCAAGTGTCCTCACTCCTGTTAGATAACTCTTGAAGCAGTCACTCGAGGCTCAGGAGCTTTTCATTTTTATTTTCCTTAAAATGCTCTAATTGATAAGGGATCCTGAGGTTACTAGCCCAAGGTAGGTACTGCAATAGCCCTTATTTTTCCTAATCCCTGATCACACTGTTGTAAAGAATCTCTTTATCAAGCTTTTCTCCTATTGCCCATTTTAGTCTATCATGTATCACAATTTTATTTTATGCCAAGATTCTGATACAGAGGAAGTTTCCCTGAATAAAAAATAAATAAATTTCTGTTATTAATGACATTTTTATCAATGTTGATAATATGTGTTAAAAATAAAATATTTTTTTAAATCGAATTCATCATCCCATTACCATTACAGTTCTAACTGGTTTATATAAGAAACATTTGTAGATTGACTACCCATTTCCAGGTACTGTCTTTGAGACTTGAAATACAAGATACAGGTACACAAAGGCATATAGAGTGATGTAATGGAATTTGGAGACCCAGAAGGGGGAGGGTGGAAGGGAGTGACTGATTTAAAAAAAAAAAAGTGCATGTTGGATACACTTTACACTATTTGGGTGAGGAGTGAACTAAAATCTCAGACTCCACCGCCATACAATTCAGCCATGTAATCAAAAACTACTTTTACCCCAGAAGTTATTTAAATTAAAAAAAGAAATGGCTGGGCACGGTGGCTCATGCCTGTAATCCCAGGACTTTGGAAGGCCGAGGCAGGTGGATTACCTGAGGTCAGGAGTTCAAGACCAGCCTGGCCAACATGGTGAAACCCCATATCTACTAAAAATACACACACACACACAAAATGCTGGGCATGGTGGTTGTTGCCTGTAATCCCAGCTACTCGGGAGGCTGAGGCAGGAGAATCGCTTGAACCCGGGAGGCAGGGGTTGCAGTGAGCCGAGATCATGCCACTGCACTCCAGCCTGGGTGACAAAGAGAGACTCAAAAAATTAAGAAATATGAGATATCCCAATAAACTGTACTATATAACACACTATCACTGATGGCAAATGCAAAATATAAATTTACCCGGTTTATGATGTAGCTATAATTAGTAAAAATACTGCCAACATATTTTCTAAACATCATTTGCCAAGGATGAAACATTTGTGTTCTTTATGTTTTAATAATCTTATATTTGATATGGCTAGAAGTTATTGTGTAGCTTTATAATATATTAGCAAATTTGTTTTCATGCTTTAGAAAAGTTATAAGTCTATATGAGCCTTCAAAAAAGAGTATGAAAAACAACCACATTTGAATCACTAACTTTTCAGTAAAGCTGAGAATTTGTCTTATGGCAAATGGAGCTTCAGACCCCTAAAACTTGAATTCAGATTGCAAAAACATGTCGCATAGCCTAAAGAGATTTATGTTTTGGCTTTTTTTTTTTCTGTTGACACACAGAGGAACTTTATATAAAAAACAAAAACAAACAAACAAAAAAACATAGCTTGGGACAGAATTTGCCTCTACTGGTTATAGGACATAATATAAGAGAT
The DNA here is from genome assembly GCF_028878055.3 of Symphalangus syndactylus. Taxonomy (NCBI): domain Eukaryota; kingdom Metazoa; phylum Chordata; class Mammalia; order Primates; family Hylobatidae; genus Symphalangus; species Symphalangus syndactylus. Next base: position 105,559,107 of record NC_072428.2, on the reverse strand, counting down.
CAGTTTACTATTGTGGCTCAGTTTGACTCTTGGGCCGAATTGTCACTATCAAACTCTCAAACACAATAACTGTGTGACCTTTTGCAAAGTAATAAAAGTACTTAGCATGTGAGGTGGTTTTGAAGATTAAATGAAACAATAATACCTGCAAAATGATCAAAATGGTACCTGGAATATCACATACATTACTAAATGTTAGCTGTCTTTTTCCTAGCATCACCACATTTGTAGAAGTGGAGATGTTAAATATTTCTAAATCCACTGACACAATATCAAAACCACCAACATCTTGGACAAAAGATTGTGTTAAGGGTGTTGTGTATACAAGGGGCACAGTCTTATAATTGTAATTTTTCTAGTACTTTGGTTTTCCTTGAAGACAAGCAGACCAGGGTTAATTTTACAGCGTTCAGATTTAATAAAATCTTCCTTCCTTTCTTCGTTCCCTCCTTCCTTCCTTTCTTCCTGACTTCTCTTTATCTTTTATCTTTCTTTCTTTCCTTTTCTTTTGTCTTTCTCCAACCAGCTCTTATTCTTCCTAATCGCTACTAGTCCAGCAAGTTTAGTATATGTGCATTTTACATGTGTGTGTAAATGTGGAGATGTATGGAAAAACAAATAGATGTATTGAAAAGATTAATGAGGCATATCAATACAAACTAGTAATACGGATGTGTTTTGTTTATGAAGAAAGCTATAGCTATATGTTAAATACATTATAAGTTCATATTATTATAATAACGCATTTCTCTCTAGCTATTAATCTAAGCTACAGAATATCACATGTATATTTAATCTTCCTTCAAAGGGATCTAAGCTTATTTACGTGTTCTGTACATAGTATAGTTTTAAGGACATTTTAATATTGGCCACTCATTTTATACTGTCAGAATGTTTTAATGTAATTACAAAGGAATGTAGCTACAGTCTAAGCTTATTTAATCTACATTCTCTCTGTTTGACCTTTCCTGTAGGAACACATGAAAAGAAATCCATACCATTCTACAAAATTCCCAGTGCAAGAGAAAGAGAAAAAATAACAAAAATTTCAGCAAGAATTATTTTGTGTAGGAACAACTTGCAGTCTGAATCATATGGCAGTGAAAGAAAGACTATAACAAAGATAAATAAATGGCTTTCTTGTTGCTCACTTTCTTAATCCCTTTAAAATAAAATAAATAAGGCATTTCAATGAAATAAATTATTTCCAAAGAGCACAGTACCTTCTGTATGATGACTGTATTTACTTTCAAGTAATAATGCTTAGAGATAGTATGTACAAAAGTCGACATAATTATTTTCTTTATTTGACTATAGTGTCTGGATCTTAGTCAAAGGACAAAGTGCAATTGGTTTGTTTTTCAAGTTATTTCTTATCCCAGTTGCATGTCGGAAAGATCATAGTGTTACTGTTTTAATTTTGATTGTTAACATAAAATTGGAATCCAAAGTAAAGGAAAATTGTGAAAATTAACTTGTTACAAGTATAAGAGAACAAAGCATGGGCATTATGATAATGTAATCACTGAGATCTGTGAAATAAAATGTATTTTTAAAGACACAAAGTTAATGCTTTCCTTTGAAATCCTCATGTAAAAATTGAAAACACAACTTTAATAGAAGACAGACACAGGTAGCATACGAAGAATTACAGCTTGGGAAATTAATAAAAATAGTATCTAAAACAGTATTAGTAAGATATGAAGCTCATTCATTAACAGTCTCTATGATAATATATCACTGAAAATGTTGCATGAAGGACTGTCTTTGATAGGATTATGTACAGTATAATAGCAAGATACTGGAATTAAAATTCACTGAGAAGATACATCTTGTGAACTGAAGGGTAAGAAGATAATAATGGTAACATTAATAATAGTAAATAACAAGAATAAAATGATTCACATAAATAGAATTTCCATCAGCAACCATTATTGTAATTATGGGAATGATAAGCTAGTAATCTGGAGAAAATAACTAATCTTTATTGATTCATTGTTTAATTTATTTTTATTTTAAAGGCTTTAGAACTGCTGTCAATAACAATAACGTGTAATGGGAAAAAGTTAGACCAAGAAAGAATAGAAAAATAATATATTGCATTGTGCAACCTACATCATTTCTAAAGAATTTTTAAAAATACATTTATATTCTATTGTTAAGGAAAAAGGAAAAATGCATTCAAAACATTTTCCCCCTTTTAAAATGATCATTGTGAGATTTCTTTTCTTTCTAACACAGTGTATGGGGGTTCCAGGAATGAAGTGGGAAAATGCAGCAATCTCAGCTCTGGCTCTTTAATCACACTGAATTGAGGATTATTCTTCATCAATAACACCTGGGAGAAAAAGACAGGCCATCAGCGGGCTGACCCTACAGCAGCCCTAGGGGCAGTTCCACTGCCACCAGCAAAGTTACAGAGCAGTTATCCAAGGTCCAGATAATAACAGGAACAGCAAACTCGCTTCCTGATGGTAGAAAATAAATTCCATGTTTAGCTCATGATTTCTGGCCACCAAGACTCTTCTAGAAAATGAAGGTTAATTTTCTTTTAACATAAATGAAAAATGAGAATGTGAAATGATGAGTCACTGAAGCACTCCATCGATGGCATTGGTAAGAGGAGAAATTGCTATGAGGTGGTTTTCAATTTTCCTACACTGACACAAAATTCTGGTACAAAATTCAGATCATATGTTTTATAATTTAAAAACATAAGGTATAGTAATTACAGAGGGGAAATAAAATTGTATTTCTATTTGCAATATGTTTTTAGTGAAAATCTAAGTAAATTTTAGTCAACTAAACTCCTATGTGAGTGTTCTTTAGTTATCTGTTAATTATTATAAATTGAAAAGTATTTTTAAGATTCAATTAAACCATTTCCTTTCATTTTGTTCTCCACACATCCTGTCCTGTCCAATCTCCATTTCAGAAACATCTTAGCTCTGTAATCAAAGCATAGTATCTATCACTGCTGTAAATTTTAGCAGTCTTAATATCAATTTGAACCTGGGAGTTGGTTAGTTCTGTGCATTCTTTCAGTTATAGAATTTCTGATTTCTTCCATTAAATACAAGACCCATTGGACTACCTCCCAATCTCCATGTTCCTCTATCCCAATAGTATATTTGCCACACCTTAAGTCACCTATAGAGTTTCAGGTCTCCACTCTTCTTCTTCTTCTTTTTTTGAGGCGAAGCCTCACTCTATTGCCCAGACTGGAGTGCAGTGGCGCAATCTCAGCTCACTGCAACCTCTGCCTCCTGTGTTCAGGCAATTCTCCTGCCTCAGGCTCCTGAGTAGCTGGGACTACAGACATGCATCACCACACCAGGCTAGTTTTTGTATTTTTAGTAGAGATGAGGTTTCACTATGTTGGCCAGGCTTCTGACCTCAGGTGATCCACATCAGCCTCCCAAAGAGCACCATACTTTCGTGTTCAAAATCTTTTCACATGATCAATTTGTTTAAGTTTTCACTCTCTCCATAATCAGAAACATGGTTTCCCCCAGAAATAATCATAATCTTTATAACTTGTCTTCATTGGTAGTGTTTTTTCCTGGTCTTCTAGAGTCTTGAGTAAGGAAAGGAACTGTCATTGTCATTAGCCACCACAGTGGTTTGAAAATAATTGTTCAGTCACTGTGGACTCCTACTCCTCACTCCTTTGACATTCACAACAACTTATTCTATCAACCTTTTTCCTTCCTTGTCGCCATGACAAACCAACCATCCAGGTTCTCCCTGAAGACCTTCCTTAGTGACTTCCAAGTTACTCAACTATTTCTTGAGACTAATTTTGCAAAACCTATCTTTAAACAGTATAGAGTTGAAGCTGAAGAAGAGAAGTAGGAGTCTAGGACCTAATAAAAGGCCGTACTGAAGAATAAACATGATAATCAATTTATCTATGGCTCTAAATCTGTGACTACTGTGCTTCAATCATTCAATTAATCATCTACTATGTATCTGTTAGCCATATATGGGGCGACTGCAATGCTACAATTGCAATACTGTTACTATTAATTTAATTATTCATCTACTATGTATCTGTTAGCCATATATGGGGCAATTGCAATGCTTCACGTTTATACACTCCAATAGAGGAATGCACTAAGTAAAGAACATTTAAAAATTGGGAGAAGGAGGGGGGGTCCAGTTATGCCTGAAGAGATATCAGGGGCCTCAAAGAAGCCTTCACAGAGAAGATGATGCTTGAAGCAAGGCTCTGAGGATAAGAAGAATGCCAAGCAGTAAAGAGAGGGAAGACCTTTCAAAAGTAGGAAGACAAGTAGTTCAAACTGTACAGCCATGAGAGAGTAGGCCAATATGGGTGAAATGTAGGGTACCTAGGAGAAAGTACCAGGAGACAAGTGACAAGATCACTTCATTTCCTGCCACATTCTCTCATTTGACTTTACTAAGTTGCAGATCTGATCACCCCATGCTGATCTTAAAATACTTCAGCTGTGTCCCATCAATATCAGATCTATAGTTTGAAAAAAATTAGGAATAGAAGGAATACAGCAGAGAAGAAAGGCAGTGTCATGAGTTTGGAGTCACACTGTATATTTTCATTCTCCTTAGACATCTTTCTAACCTCTATTCTCTGGGGACTGGTTCAGGCCTTTACCATTTCTTTCCTGGACCTGCAACTGTCTCCTCTCTGGTTTCCTTGCTTCTAGTTTTTTCCTTCTCCATTTTATTTTTCCCTTTCATTCTTAATAACACAAATTTAAACAGGTCACTCCTTCAGTTTTTCAATGGTTATGAATTACAGGATAAGGTGTAAGCTCATTAGCTTGACAAAAGGTACTCTTCATGACATGGCTTTGGTATTTATTCTTAGTCTCATTTCTTCACTCTTCTACCCTTAGCAATTTTATTCCATAGATTCTAAGTTATCTGCAGTTCGCCAAATACAGCATGCTATTCCATGCTCCTGCATCTTTTTGGGTGCTGCTCTCTCTTCTGAAATGCCCTCTTCATCTTATGTGGTGATATGGCAAACTCTTAAGTAGTCTTCAAAACCCACATCAGATGATTACTTTTCTATAGCATTGTTCCTGCAACCTTCATGTAGAGAATTTTTAATTTATAGATTAGTAAGATCTATCTATACATTCTCAGTGCTATTTCTGTATTTTTTTTTTTTTTTTTTTTTTTTTTTTTTTTTTTTGAGGCAGAGCCTTGCTCTGTCGCCCAGGCTGGAGTGCAGTGGCACAATCTCGGCTCACTGCAAGCTCCGCCTCCCGGGTTCACGCCATTCTCCTGCCTCAGCCTCCCGAGTAGCTGGGACTACAGGCGCCCGCCAACACGCCCAGCTAATTTTTTTTTTTGTATTTTTAGTAGAGACGGGGTTTCACCGTGTTAGCCAGGATGGTCTCGATCTCCTGACCTCGTGATCCGCCCGCCTCGGCCTCCCAAAGTGCTGGGATTACAGGCTTGAGCCACCGCACCCGGCCTTATAATACTATTTTAAAAATAATCTACCAAGACACAGCACAGCTCCATCATTTGATTCTCATCCCAAAAAGTTGCCAGCAAATCCTTGTGATGACATTTATGTGACACAAATTTGCTTTTTAACATCCTACATCCTACATCCTACTCTTACTGGAGTATTATGTTTGAGTAAAGTGATCACTACTGTTTAATATGATACAAACTGTATATTTTGCTGTCAGAAAACTCTAACGTGTAGATAAAATTATTATGAATTGTCAAATTGAAAATTTCTAGGGCCCCTAATAAGCAGATATGGGTCCATGAATTGCACTCAGATTTCTTACAGAGCTACTGAGTTATGTTCCTGTTTCCTCATCTGGGTGAAATAAAGACTGAATGTATGCATCTGATTCTTTTGAGGGGAAGATACAGGCTTGATTTAAAGAGCCAACTTTCATATTCTTTTGACAATTGCTAATAATTTGGGGCTGTGAAATTAAACATCACTCCTGCTCTGAACATGCAAATATGTATTTTTCCATTTTGGTGTTACTCAATGGTATTCACTGGAGGGGCCATTAACATTTAACTTTTTAATGAGGTGTGTGTGTGTGTGTGTAAACATAAGTGTTTTAGTACTTCTATCTTTCTCATGAAACATGCAAAAATGCATGTCCAGAATAAGGTGATAATATTTAAGAGTAGGAAGAAAGGCACCCATAGAAACAAAATTGATGCATTATGAAAATACACACAAATAGAAGAATCTGTGAATACATAAGAAACAATGATACACTCTAAATGGAGCATGCAATTTTTGAAAGAATAAAGTTCTAAAATCTGGCTGTTCAGACTATTGTTAATTAGAAAATTTAAGTACAAAACTTAACTACTGAATTTAAACTATCCCTTTATCTATATTTTATATCTCTTGTTGATTTCCTATAAGGGCAAAATGATCTGAGAGCTATTTGATTGCTCTACAGTCTAGTCTGGGTGCTTTGTATAAAATATAATACAGTACAGATGTCAACTCAAGAACTAAATAGCACATATTTCTAAAGAACCATAAAAAATATTAACACTATAGAAACAATGACTCTGTAATTACTTTTTGCTGTGGAGTAAGGTTAGGCATTTATCCTAATAGAGTCCTAATACACTTAAAATCAGATCTGCCCCTGTGGTCCTTTTCCCTTTGTTGATAAATGCATTGTGCAGGTACCTCGCATGGCCACTACAGTATTTGAGGTCATCCTATACTGTTAGCACAAATGGTGTGAACAATAGTTTATATGCCACTTAACTCCTTGGGAGAAACAGTTAACCTTGCTAGAGAGGACAGATCAGTCATGTATAGTTATTAAGGTCCAGAAGGTTTTGTTATGCTCTAAAATAGTTTTGTAAAATCACAGTATACTACTACATAATGCCTATTCAAGAAAGAAAGCAAAGAAAGAAGAAATCAGCTTCAGAATTTTTATAAAATATGTACACAAAATAGGTGATGGAAACTTCCCAAAGATCCATTCCATTAGTGATACCTACACTGCAGAGGTGGCAAACATTTTCCCCTCTAGAAATAGACTTTCTAAAAATATGTTAATGAATCAAGAATAAAGGCTTTGTGGATGTAAAATAAAAAAAGCTTTTGAAAATTGTCAGCTTGCTAAAAGGAATTCAATCTGATCATTTTGTTTAAAGATTTCAGAATCATCTTATTATGTTTTAAGTGACTGCTTTTCTATAAAATGGAGGGCCCTTATTAAATTTACTCCAGGTCATTATCAGACTTCATTTAAAATTAACTTTCAGCCACTGCCCTTAGTAACTATGTATTTTTAATCTCAAGGGTTATCTGATGATAGTCTCAAAAGGAGTCAGCTGAGAACACCTAGACAGAACTTCAGTTTTCCTACTTATAATAAAACCATAAGGTGCTTGCAGATCCTTACTTTTGGCAAGTAAAGGATATTCAGGAAAACATTCATGAATTTATTTTTTATACTGAATAGTACCATATTTCACCTTTTTTCTGAAATAAATTAAAATGTTCTTATAATATTTGGCAAATGTTATATTTGCAAAATATAATATTTTATACACTTTTAAACATAAGCAGAAAAGCATGAGATGAGCAATAGTTTTTTTAAAAGGTCATGGTACAGAAGAGTAGATGATGGAAAAACCTTTGTTTCTTATAGCCTCAATAAAACAGTTGTGCAATGGTTTTCTTGTGTATCATTAAACTAGTAACAAGAAAAAGTGCATTTACATGGCTTTTTCAAACAGTAGAAAAAGAAATCAGTTTACCACCGCTGCTATTTAAATATCTTCTAACTGGCAAAATTAAACCATGTCTCTTTATTTATTTATTGCACTTGTAAAAAGATTAATGGGGATGTGATTCCTTGAGGCTTTTACATATAACCCCTTCACAAAGAACAAAATTATACAGTTTGGCAAATGAACTAAATTAGCTACGTGTTTATTTAAATAATCACTATAGAGGAAACAATAAATCAACAACATTCTGCGCAAAAAAGTGTTTACAGAGTGTCTTGTAATTTGTTTTATCAAGGACACAGACTTTTTGCTCTTAGCTAATCTTGCTTCTAACAGTCTATTATCACATCAACCATTAATGAGTATTTGCAATAGAAATTTAGCTGAAGCTTAGGAACAGAGAAGTAAGAATAACTTCCACCTTTGTCATTGGCCCAGTTGCTCTGAAATACATTCTTCTAATAAACATTTTGTCAAAGATTCCTAATAACTTCGGAGACAATCAAAATTAAATGGCAGAGCTTTGTTAAATTAGGAAAAGAGATGATTTGAATGGTCATAATGATGCAATTATCCAGCCTCTCTATATTTCAAAGGGCTCTGTCCATATCTGGGTCTATATCAGAAGTAAGTGAGTAGGGGGAGCTCTAATGCTGAACCTGTGATATATTCATAAATCAGGACTTTCAGAGCCTGTCACAGGCACCATAATGAGGGTCATTATTCAGGCAGAGTGTCAAAACTACTATCAAAGGACCTTCTCAGAATTACAATCATTCTGTTTCTTGTTAAATAAGCAATGTAGTACACAAAAATGGCAAACAAGAAGCAGGTCAATTTGATACAGTGTGAGGGCACAGAGATCTCTAGAGTAATTTACCCTCTGGGAATTCTGATGGCTGGCGAGATGAATTATACACACCCTCAAAAAAGATTAATGGTAATAAAAGCCCTGGAAGATTTTCACCAAAAAAAGCCCTACAAATTGCTCATAAGGAACTTTAGAAACAAAGCTGGAAAAAAATATTAGTTTTGTTTTCGTTAAACCTGCAACTCCTTAAGATAAAAAATATCATCGTAGAAAATTGTCAGTTGTACACCAAAAAAAGTTTACAAATCCAATTAGCATAGTTTTTGGTCATTCAAACAGTAAAATTTTACACCAGGAAAATGTTCGCTCATTTTATCTCAACCACATTACCACATTATAAGATTCTGGTAGACTTACACATATAAAAGCATGCATCCTTATATATCCCCTAAATATACATATAAAACCCAAAACATCACATAGTAATAGAGGGAAGTAACAATTTCCTGCAGTTCGTATTTCTCTGGTAAACACAGTGATGTAGTTGGAGAAAGATATAGCAAGTAGGCTTTTACATGCTTTCATTCTTTATGTATCAAAAAGACAGAAACTAGTGTTTAAAATTATACAGATGTTAAGTGTTTAAGTAAATGTATATACACCTCAAATTTCGGTGAAATTAGTGTCTCATATCCCTTTATACACCCTACTGAGTAAACGATTTAACACACCAGGAAAGCATGTCATCAATAAGACGTTTCATAAAAATATGAGTCTATGCGGGGAAGAGTTTGGGAAAATTTTATCTACCTGTTGAAAGTAAAAACATATAATCTGTTTGGAGGGATAATTTGACAGTGTGAATAAATGTCTTTAAAATATTCAAATCTATATTCAAACTTTATCTTGTAGAAAATAGTTTGAAGGATATAATGATGTACCAATAAAAAATCAGAACTCTAAATATCTCAAAATAAAAGATTTGTTAAACCTGTTACATTTAAGCCAAATGAGGAAATACTATATATCCACTGAAAAGATGCTATGGAAAAATATTTAAGATTATGATGAAATTTTCATTAAACATTGCTAAGCAAAGAGATTTAAAAATAAAATCAAGGACTGGATGATGATAACTCTGATATAAATGGCAATAATTTTCTTTCTGTCCTTTTATGTATGTTTCAAACTTCATGCAATCAACAGCTATTAATTTTATCATATAAATATTACAAGTATATTGTGTGATTATTTATTTATATATTTATAAAATAAGAAAAATTTTTATTTTAAAAGAAAATTTTGAAATCTAAGCAGTAAGTCTTTAAAAAAAATCTATCTAAGTAGACAACATTTTCTACTACAAATGAAGAATTTATTTTTTTACAACTTTTTCAATCAAATGCACATTTAAAGAGGTAATAGTTGTATTTAACACATAATTTCCATAGTCAGGACTGCTTGCAATCCATAGATTCAATGATTCTGGCTTTTGAAAAGCCAATAGTCTTTGCTTGATGCAAACTTTTATATGAAGATTTGTACTTACATTATGTAATCTTGGAAAAAACTATGTTGAAAAGAAGATAAATTGAGATCTCTGAAATCCTTAAAAATTATTTTAATTCTTATGTTTCATTTATCTCCATATACTTTTACCATTGAATTCAAATACAACTCCTATTAAAAACAAAGAAATTGATCTAAAAAATAATTTGTCAATTTTTAAAGGCTTCATTTTTTAAGCCTGTTCTTAATGGCTACAAAATAGGATTATCACAATCAGATAAAGTGGATTTGACAAAAGAGGGCAGAGCACAGTCTTAACAATTGATATGTTATTTTAGAAATGGTTATGTTTAATCATCAAGCTAATTTACTAATCAAAAATGAAAATAAAAATAATTAAAATCTTGTCTATTAGATACAGAGGTATTCCAAGAGACTTTAAGAACCTTTGGGGACAAGAACTGGTAGCACTGCTTTTAAAGGAACGTGAACTTCACAATAAGTTAAAATAAAAATAAATTCCAATCCAGGTTTCACTATTTGTTCCTCGGCAGCTTTGAGGTACTCAGTTTCCTTGAGTCTAATTTTCTTACGTGTAAAATGGAGATAATGCCATTCTCTTCCCTACAAGTGTGGTTGTATGTGTGTGTGTGTATTCACACATATTTCACTGACTTCTATATTTCCTGAAATTTCAAATTTTATTTAGAACACTTAAAGAAAACATTCAGGATTACATAAAATACTATAGTTTATATAAGACTTGGAATTATAGCTGCTGTTTTAAAAACTGTTCATCAATGATTACTTCTCATTTCTTTTTAAATGATGTTCTCCAGCTATTCAAAAGAATTATAGTAGGTTGATATCTATTGTGAAACCAAGAAATCCTGAAGAAGATATTAAATAAAATAAGATCGATTTATGTTTTATCGAGTGTTTGTAGTGGTCAGATCCAAGCAAAGACAAAGCCAAACATTTGTTCAAAAGTTCATTTTTACCCAAGCTTTCATGAGTGGAAATTGAAAGTACATTGCTGAATCTTTTAACATCTCCCTGTCAAACTGAGTATTCTGTGACAATAAATCCTACCTTGTCCGGACTTACTCTTTAAGTAAATTGGTATCAATGAAATAATCAAAAGCAAACCAATTATGTTCTGGCATCTTTTATCCATCTGTTTGGATTTAACTGTCTGTTAAATGGTGTTTGCATATGAGGAAATGCTCTATTGTATGCAAAGGTACTCAATTATTTAGATTATACATTTGAATAAACTGTGCAGTGGAAGGACTACCCTTGTAATGTAGGACAATTACATTCTCTTGCACAGTTTACAGATTATTAAACGAATATCAATTCGACCCACACTACCAGTTACTGGATTCTAACCTTTGCCCTTGAGACTTAGCTACTTTGAGGGTCTAGTTTCTACCCCAACAATTAGCAACCTGTGTCAATCATTTCAAATTATACCAAATTATGCAAATTGGTTTTGGGAAAGGGATTGTTTAAGAAGAGACCACAAAAATTTAATTTCAGTAAAGATCATAGGTGAGATTTGTAGCTGCTTGCTGCTGCTTGAAGACTTCCAGCTATCTGTGGTTAATAAGCAGCATGTCTCTTGTTTCAGAGTGGCTTTCCCTCACACATGTAAGTGAGTAGAAGCCTCAGCCCAAGCCTCAGATAAATAGGGATGTCAATTCAAGCTCAGCTGGGCACCTAGGAAAGGCAACTAAGATTTCCTTTAATAGAATATATTTATTTAACTTTCCTAAAAATGGCACAAGGTCATTAACATATACATTCATCATGGCATGTAATATATAATAAATACAACAAACTATCATGTTTAAACTCTATAATCACAGAATTCAATTTTATTAAGCATATTCAATGAGATAATTTTTTCTCACCTCATTGTGCTTTTCAATTACAAAAACAGTGTGTATTTACCATAATAAGAGAAACAGAAATACTTCTCTCTCCAATCCTACCTGCCACACTCTTATAAGTTTGGTATAGATGTGGATTTCTTATGTTTATAAATGTTAGGATAATTTTAAATATCTACATTTTATAAAATAGGATTAAAGAATGTGGGAGAACGTAAGATGTAGATAATGGCAAATTGGTGACTTGATCCCCCAATATGACTGGTTTGGAAAATTGGTTGTAATGCTGTCTATTATTTTCTTATACCCAGTCTTCACCAGTTGTTTATATTTTCCCCCTGGCCACAGAATGAATTTGAGATGGCTGTTGGAAACTCTTGATTGTTAAACTGTTTTTGTTTTAATAGATAAATTGAAGGTCAGAGAGGTTAAGTGGATACACAAGATCATACAGAGAGTTAATGACACATAGGGGAGTAGGACTGCGTATTCTCAACTCTTTGTTCAATGCGTTTTTCTCTAATCTCCACTGGTTATTACATCATGAATAGGCAAGCTGGATTTTTCACATCATTTTTCTCTTATGCTTCATTTAAATGATGCAAACTCTAGAAATTCTTATATTAATCTAAAGTGTGTTCCAACCCTTAAATGTACAAAGGAAAAATGTTTTCTTTCTAATAAAAAGTGAGTCTCCTCAGATCACAGACTATATTTATTCATTTTTATATATCCAATACTGATGATCAGTTTTATTTGTCATCTTGGCTAGGCTATAATACAGTTATTCAATACATGCTAATCTAGACGTTACTATGAAGGTATTCTGTAGATGTGCTTAACATCTATTCTCAGTTGATTTTTCATAAAGGAGATTATATGGATAATCTGGGTGGCACTGATCCAATCAGCTGAATGGCCTTAACAGCAGAACTGCAGAAGTTTCCCCTAGACTGCCACGTCGGCTCCTATCCAAGAGGCTGTCTGCTCTTCCTGATAGCCTGCCCTACAGATTTTGGACTTGCCTAGCCTGACCCCCACAATCATATATGTAATATTTCAAGAAGTTAGCTTATATACATAAATATATATTAGCTTATATATGTTACAGATATATATAAATACTTGCTACAATAATCAGTATTTTCTGTTTTCTAAATTTATGAATGTATGAATAACTATTGTTTCATTAAAAATATATTTTTTGATTTGAAGTGTTATCATATTATAAAACATTTTGTTAGTTTTTCTAATACATTTAAATTCATTAATATTCAAAAACAAGACTCCTTCATGTTTGAGGAATTGGATGGGTCATATATTATCAGGAAATATATCTCATTGTCTATCATGAGTTAAGTGGACTCACTTCCTTGCTTACCTAAATTGTATGAGGGGACGACTTTTAGAAAATAATATTTGCAGGAAAGGCTGTACATTTCTGTAGTCTACTCTCAGCTGCCGAAGAAGAATCTGGTTAAATCTTCCCAGACCTGGTTAAATCTTCTCGGACCATTACGAATCCCTTATTTTAAACCTCTAGTGTTGTAACAAATAAAATAGCAATATCTTCCAAGGATTGTATTGACTGTAGTAGCTTTTTGAAGTAAAGAGCTGGCATATAGATTACTCAGATTCTTTCTCTCATTAATTCAAATTCTTATATATTTTTCAATGGGGTGGGGATGTTCAAAAGTTTTCCTAGTGACAACTCAGTTACTTCATTTTGTTACTCATCAGCTCTCCCATAAGATCAATGACAATGTCAGGATTACTGCCACAAGCAAACAACCAACCCTCCTTCATGACTGAGAGACGGACAAATGCAGGTCAAGTCTTTTCATATAGTTTATCAAATACACGGCTTTGCTAAGGGATCCCAATGTCATACTTGTTCCAACTGACAGAATATATAACTCTTCATAAAATCTGTCCTGTATTCATGAGTAAAAGAATGTATACCAAATAAATGACTAGCTGCACAATTAAGATTTTTTACACTACAATTATTTGCATTTCCAATAAATGTTGACTGCATACCACAGTCAGGTAATGTGAGGGTGACAGGAGTGCTGAAGATGATTCTGATTCATAATTCATGTGACTCAAGGTGCACTTGTGCACATCAGACCATATAATGTTGTTTATCAGAAATGTTCTGGGACAGCAAAACATTTAGGTAAACAAGGTTTTGTGTAATCAGGGGAGTTTCAGGGTAATTGATTCATGCCAAGAGACATAACCTAGGTTTGGATAGGAGGTAGTTGCGAATTGAAGATTTAGGGTCTGAGGAACTTTAAATACACAAACACAGGATTCCCAAATTTCATTAGCAACATTAATGTGTATGTTGGCTTGCATTTTAAACACATCAAAATAAGTTATTTGGAATCCTCAGGTAATCCCTGAGACAGTGAAAAATTTAAAACATAAACATTCAATGTTTAACTAAACAGGGATTTTTAAATATAATTTCTATTGAGGCTAAATTCAGGCCACGGTGAAATAAAGAATCTGCCGGTATATGGGAATTTGGCCTGTATTGCTGGGTTCCCCAAATTCATGCTTTAGTCTTCAAATATTAAAATAATTCTGCACACAACAAAGCTTTCTACATAATTGCTCATTTTGCACTTCAGTTTTTCCTGTTTATTCCTGCCGTATGAATTCTAACATGTGGTTGATGATTGCTTTGTTGATTGATTTCCTGACAAACTTGGGGCTTTCTGATGTACGCTGTGTTTCACTTCATAGGTATATAATTCTTTCTTCTACAAGGAATAGTAGTCTGTTCTACATTGCTATTATACCAAGAATCATAGGCATTGAGTTGGAGATTGACTATTTAGTGATGTAAATTTTACTTAAAATGATCCCTACATCCCTTTTTATGTTCAATGACATCTCCACGCTCTGGCATAGGAATGAGTCCATTGGCCAGATTCACAGCCCTTATTTCTGTCTCTCAGAGGTGGCCCACTGAATTCCTTGGCCTCACCTAAGATAGATAGTTGTGGGGAGATCCTTCTTGGGGATAGCACAGCAGCAGCAGGTGACTTCCTGTTGGAGTAACCTTTGGTGGCCTGAGAATTGCTTTAGACATTGAACAGTCTTTCTATTCAGTCTTGGGGTTTCTTAAATAATACCATTCTCTCTAATATTGAGAAGATTTTTATTCCATCTACTTTCTATCAAGTGCACTGGATAATAACTAGAGTCAAAGGTTTTGTCTAATAAAGTCTTTTGATTTCTGTGTTTAAGCCACTAGCATCAGTGATGTATCCATTCCTACTTTAATGCACAATCCTTAGTTTAATATATTTTGATTTAATTTAATTTAATGTCTGGCTTTGTTATTTTTAAGGTAAAATATATCATGACTTCATATTGATTTTCCAATTCAATGTTAATGCTTCATGAATTTTCTTAATTTTTTTAATCTCATATGCCTATTTCCTGGTATTTAAGAAGCCTCATTCTCAAAGAAATGAGGAATAGAGAATTAAAATAATGTATGCGCACAACAATTTCGGAATGGCAATAGAAACACTACGACCAATTATATGACTATGGAAAACAACCTAAGAATTTGTTGCATTTCTGTATATCACACTAGGAATGTACTGTCAAATTATTGTTTTAAAGTGACTTATAGTTTTCGTTTGTGTGGTTTTGCCAGCAACTCAATATATATTTAGGTTCATTTATTTTCATTTACTTTTGAGTTTTTAGAAATTACTTTTTAAAATCAAACTTTTTGCTAATGTAAAATATTTAGAGTTCCAAAATTAAATCAACAAAAGTAGGTGCATTTAAAGAAGACAATCATTTAACACTGTCTCCCTCACCTTATTATTTCCCTCTTACTTTAGGTGACCACATTTCATAGCATCCATTTTTTTGATACTCATACATTCATATTTGTCTCCCTGGATTTTGGATAATAGTTGCATACTATTAGTTGCATATCTGTAAAATATATTAAATATTTTCATATCTGTAAAATATAATAAATGACAAAAGCTACTTGGAGAAAAATCATTTAATACATTTTACAGATAACTCCTTAGTAGAATATAAAGACATTCCTTATTCTTTCTATGGCTGCATAATATTCTACTGTATAAAGCTATGATGGATAATTAAATTTACCATTAAAAATATTTAAGTAATTCCTATCTTTCTATTATAAAGAATCACTCATACATATGTATTTTTATATTTTTTTCAGTGCGTCTTTGGGGTAGATTTCTAGAAGAGGAATTAATGATTCCAAAGACACACTGGTAATACATGCAAATGCCTACTTCTCACTCTAACCTTGCCAATATAGATTATCAAACTTTTGGATTCATGCCAATAAATAGATGAAAAACATTGGCGTCTTGGTGTAGTTTTAATTTGCACTTCCCTTTGTGTAAAGTTAAATGCCTTTTGTATATTTAAGTAGTATTTTTATTTCTTGTAAACCATTCATTCACTAGACCACTTTATATATAGTTGTCATTTTTTTCTTCTGTTTCTGTAAAAACAAAATTTGTATTTGGAAATTGTAACCTTTTGGCCATGACATACGTGGCAAATGTTTTCCCTGGTTTATCCATTTGCTTTTTATTGTGTTTATAATGCCTTGTGCCACCTAGAAGTATATGCACTTCTGCACGGCAAAATAATATGTATTACATTATGTGTAATACATACAGATTACATGTGTGTACATATATGTGAATTATATGTACATATGTAAATTTCTAAGATGTTTATAAAGCCACACTTACATAAATAATCAGATGAATAATGCAAGGAAAAAAAACAAAATTTTTTACAGAAAAATTTCCAATAATAAATGTAAATTCTCTCCCCTGCTCTAGGAGGTGGAGCTTAATTTCCTTCCTCTTAAATATGGACTGGATTTACTAATTTGCTTTTAACAATAAAAAATAGGAAGGGAAAAGGACTTTACTAAGGAGAAATTCATCAGACCCTCCAACAAGTAATCAAGGTTACCGTCACCACTGGTGATAAGTCATGTTGATATTGTATACCCTCTGATATAATATTATTAACAGGGCAATTCACTTCTGTAGTGTTCTTCCCCAAAATCCATAACTCCAGTCTAATCATGAGAAAATATCAGACAAATTGCAATTGAGAAACATTCTAAAGATACCCAACAAGAACTCTTCAAAATGTCAAAGTCATGAAAAACAAGGGAAGACTGAAAAATTGTCACATATTGGCGGAAACAAAGAAACCATGGTGAATAAATGCAATGTGGTGTCCCAGATGAGATTTTGGAACAGAAAAAGGACATTAATGGGAAAACTGGTGAAATCTGATTAAAGTCTGTAATTTAGTTAATGGTGTTGCACTAATGTTAATTTCTTAGTTTTAACAAATTCACGATAATTACGTAAGATGCCAACATTAGGGGAAGCTGAGTAAAAGAATATATAGGAACTCTCTGTACCATGTGCAACTTTTCTGTAAATCTAAAAGTATTTCAAGATTAATTTTTTTAAAAGAAAAATAATAAAAATTACTTGTATAAGAATTTTACTAAAAAAACAATAAAAGCACAATTAATGACAATACTACATACAGGGACAGAATGAAAGAAAAATATTTATGGTCTCTCTCTCTCCCCCTCCCTCCCTCGACAGAGGATACATAGATAGATGATTGATAGATAGGTGATAGATAGATGATAGATTGATACAGATGATAGATAGATAGATAGATAGATAGATAGATAGATAGACAGATAGATAAAAAGCCCCTACAAATCAATAAGAGAAAGGCAAGCGATCTAGTACAAAACTAGACAAAGTATATGGATTGGAAAGCAAATACAGAGAGATAAATACCTATAACCAATATTTCTACAAGAGGATTCTCAATAATTAGAGAAATGCAAATTGGCAGGGCTCGGTGGCTCTCGCCTGTAATACTGGTACTTTGGGAGGCCCAGGCAGGCAGATCACTGGGAAATTCAAGACCACCCTGGGCAACGTGGTGAAACCTTGTCTCTACTAAAAATACAAAAATTATCCAGTTGTGGTGGTGGGCACCTGTAATCCCAGCTATGCGGGAGGCTGAGGCAGGAGAATCGCTTAGACCTGGGAGGAGGAAGTTGCACTGAGCCGAGATCAAGATCACACCACTGCACCCCAGGATGGGTGACAGAGTGACACTCTGTTTCAAAAACAAAAAAAGGCAAATTAAAACAAAAGGAATGCCAATAATGAGGATTCGGGGACATAAGAATTCACCCATATGGCTGGAGGAAAGGAAATTGATGCTCAACATTTTAGAAGGCAATGTCAAGATCTATCAATATTTTAATTTGGAATATTCTTTAATCAACAAATCAACAATTGGGAATATATTCTAGAGAAATGCTCTTACTCATGCACATGGGTAGATGGATGGTAATTATAATTTTGGTTCAGAAAATTACAAACGATCTAAATATCCATAAAAGGGGAAATAGTCATAAAATTGTAAGTAACCTAAAGGTTTGTAGTAGGGGAATTTAAAAGAAATAAGTACATGAGTATATAAAATAACATGCAACTCTTAAAAGTAGGAAAGAGAGATAATATTTTGTTGTCTTTTTCCTTCCGTTAATGTTATTGTCCCTGTAATTTCCAAAACATAAGCAACAAGCCAGGGGGATGAGTAGTGATACAAGTAATCCACTTATTTTCTGATTACTAATTTGGTCAAGATTTGTATGTTCACAAAGTAAGTTAGATAATAAACATTTGCTTTCTGAGCTGATAAATATTGAGATAATTTGTTACACCATAGTAATTAACTAATACATTTCATCTATGTCTGAATCAATGTCATGCTGTTTTAATTACAGAGATGTTACACTATGTTTTTGTTGCTCTTCATTTACCAAGACTTGAAAACTGCAGCAAGGTAGTTTTCAAGACTACCCTTGCAGATTCATCAAGTTGCATCATATGCTTACATTCCCTAGCTCCTGAGAGAAACATAATGGTATTTTTCATTGGGGTTACATTAAATGTATAAATTAACTTAAGCAGAGTCACCACCTTTACATTAAATATTCCCATCAACATACATGACAAATTTTTCCATTTATTCCCAGTCTAGTTTTGTGTCTTTAGGAGTGTTTTCTAGTTTTCTTGTAAATATTTTGTACATTTCTTGTTAAATTTATGTCCATGTCCCTGTATTTTTTCCTCTTGACTCTGATAGATGAGGACTTTTCTCGAGTTATTTCTTCTTCTTCCTCTCCTTCTCCTTCTTCCTCTTCCTCTTCCTGTTCTTCTTCTTCTTTCTTTCTTTTGACTTTTAGGTATGAAAATTATTGATTTTTGGTATGTTAATTTTATAACCTGCAGGGGTTACGCAGAATATGGGCCCTCCTCACAGATGTCTGCATCCTAATCCTCAGAACCTGCAAATATATTAGATTAAATAGCAAAGGGAAATTAAAGTTGCAGATAAAATTAAGGTTGCTAATCAGCTGGCCTTAACATAAGGATATTATCCTGGTTATACAGGTGGGACCAGTGTAATTATGAGAGTTCTTAAAATGGAAGTGAGAGGCAGAAGAGTCAGTGTTAGAGTGGTGTGATGTCAAAAAAAAAAAAAAACCTAATTAGCTATTTTAGACTTTGAAGATAGAAGGGGCCACAAGAAAATGAATGAGGGTGACTCCTAGAAGCTGAAAATGGCATGAAAGTGGATTTTCCCTGAGAGCCTCCAAAAGGTACACAGTGCTGCCAATATCTTGATTTCAACCCAGTGAGATCCAGATCTGTAAGATAGTACATTTCTATTGTTTTTCAGCTGCTTTGGTAATCTGTTACAACAGCAAAAGACACTAATACACCTGCAAATTTATTAAAATTTTCTAATTTGTCAGTTCTCCGTGGTTTCCCTTTTGCCTGCTTTAGGTTTTGCAGATGTATAATCATGTCATCTGAAAATATGTCATTTTCAATTGGTGTAATTCTGAGAGTGTTTTGGCTAATATCCTCCAAAACAATAATATATTAAAAATGGGTGTAATGAGCATCCTTGTTTTGTTCCTGGATTTACTTGAAAACGCTCTAGTGGCCTCACACTAAGGAGCTAGATTTTAAAGCATATGTATGTTACAAAGAAAGTATCCATCAGTTCCTATTTCATTTAGTATTTTCAATAAATGATGTTAGATTTTTTTCAAGTGTTTCTCTGTATCTAGGTAGATAACCAAATGAATTTGCTCCTTTGTTGAATAAATAAGATTATTTTCTGTTTGCAAATGTTTCACTAAAGATTTTTACTTTTAAAATTAATACATAGTGTTTTTACATATTCATGGAGTACATGTGATATTTTGCTACATGCATAGAATGTGTTATGATCAAGTCAGAGTATTTAGAATATCCATCACCTGGGCTGGGCGCAGTGGCTCACGCCTGTAATCCTAGCACTTTAGGAAGCTGAGGCGGGTGGGTCACTTGAGATCAGAAGTTCAAGACCAGCCTGTCCAACATGGTGAAACTCTGTCTCTACTAAAAATAGAAACGTTAGATGGGCATTGTGGCACGTTCCTGTAATCCCAGCTACTTGAGAGGCTGAAGCACGAAAATCACTTGAACCCAGGAGGGAGAGGTTGCAGTGAGCTGAGATAGTGCCACTGCACACCAGCCTAGGTGACAGAGCAAGACCTTGTCTAAATAAATAAATAAAATAATAAACATTACATGGATTATTTATCATTTCTATGTATTGGAAATATTTCTAGACATCTCCTCTAGCTATTTGAAATACAATACATTGTTGTTAACTACAGTCACCCTATTCTTCTATGGAATATTAAAATTTATTTCTTCTAGCTAACTGTGTGTTTGTACCCACTATCCAACCTCTTTTCATCCTCCCCACTCTTAAAAACACACCCTTCCCGGCTTCTGGTAACTATCATTAATAATTTTTACTTTAATATTTATGAATGAGGTTTATCTGTGGTTTTATTTTTTGATTAATTTTCATCATTCCAGATTTTGAAATCATTATTACACTTCCTTTTCAAAGGTAATTTGAAATAAATATTGATATATGCTACAACATGAACTTGAAAAACAGTATGCAAAATAAAAGAAGACACAAAAGACCACAAATTGTATGAATTAATTTATATGAAATGTATTAAAAAGGCAAATCTCTAGAGCTGGAAAGTAAATTAGTAGTTGCCTAGGGCTAGCAGTGAGTATGAGGATTAGCTATAAATGGGCAGGAGAGATCAAATTAGAGTGATGGTAATGTTCTCAAACTTGATTGTAGTGATAAGAACACAACTTAGCAACTTACAAAAAATTGTTATATTGTACATGTAAAATGAAGATGAATTTTATGGTTTGAAAATTATACTTCAATAAAGTTGCTAAAGACACAAAATTTGAAAATTTAAATGTATTCTACCAAAACATTTTGTTTAATGGAGAAAATAAAGTTGGAATTTTTCTTCCTTTCTATGCTGTAGAATAGTTTAAGTAGAATGGAAAGTATCTGATAAATAATTGGTGGGATAACCAACAGAACTACTGGGCCTGGTGATTTATTGTTTATTGGGTTGGGGAAGTAGGGGGAGCTCTTTAACAATTTTTTTGGTTTACTCTATAATGATTCACCTGTTTAGATTTTCTCTCTACTTAGGTCAATTTGGTTAGTTGTATATTTCTTTTAAAAATTATTTTTTTCTAGGTTTTAAACTATATGTAAATATATTCTTTATCTTATAATGTAAGTAATTATTCATCATATAATTGTTTTCCTCTTATTATTGTTAATCCTTGATTAGGTAATATTTGGTCAGTTTTGTTGATCTTATTTTAAATAATGATATCTGTATTCACAAAATATGTCTTGGTAGTGGTTATTCTTAGTAAATTATCCTAGGTATGCATTGTGAGATTTAAATATGTGAGATTACACAAATACATTTGTGTGTGTGTGTATGTGTGGTGTGTATGTATTATGTGTGTGTGTGTGTGTGTGTATATATGTATGTATGTATGTATGTATTTAAGAAAGATTCTTGAGTTTTGAACTTCAGTAATTATTCTGGTCCATTGCTTTGGTTTTCATCTTTGAGGAAACCTTCTACATTCTCTCTCTGTGAATATCTCTTGAAACTTACTAACCCTTATATTATCTTTTTAGATAACTTTATTGGGGCATAATTTATATATCAAAAGTTCACTCACTTTAAGTGTAACGTTTCATAGATTTTAGTAAGTTTATAGAGTTGCACAAAATCACCACGGTCCAATTTAAGAGCACTTTCATCATACTAAAACCTTTCCTCACGTCTGTTTGCCATCTCTTCCCTCAGGCAGAATCAGATACCATAAAACTGCTTTTACTCTATATGGTTTTGCATTTCATAGGATTTTTACCTAAATTAAATCATGCAATATGTACCTTTTTGTGTCTGTCTGCTTTCACATTGTATATGTGAGGTTCATTTGTGTTACTGCATGTATGTTGTTTCTTTTTGTTACTGAGTAATATTCCATTGTATGAATATGCCAGATTTTTCTTATCAGTTAATAAACACCTTGATTGCTAGCAATTATTGGTTATTATATATAGTGTCGCTATGAAAATTTGGCACAAACTAACACCTGGCAATGTAAGTCTCCTAGTTATAGCCATTTTTAGTGAGTATGTAGTAATATCACATTGTGCTTTCAATTTGCATTTTTTCTAATAAATAATGATTTTTAGAGTCTTTATTGTGCTCATTAGCCATTATATCTATTATTTGGTGAACAATAGTAAATATATTTAGCCATTATTATTGGGTTGTCTTTTATTTTCTAAGAGTGAGAGGTCTCTACACATTTTCAATACAATCCTTTACCAGATATATCATTTGCAAACATTTTCCCAGTATGGATTGACATTTTGTTTTATTTTATATCATTTATTTAAAAATAGAGACAGGGTCTTGCTCTGTCACTCAGGCTGGAGTGCAGTAACACAATTACAGTGCACTGCAACCTCAAACTCCTGGGCTTGAGCAATCCTCTCACTTCAGCCTCCTGAGTAGCTGGGACTACAGGCACATGCCACTGCACCCAGAATTTTATTTTTTATTTCTATATTTGTTAAGGTCAAATCTCACTATGTTACCCAGCCTAGTCTCAAACTCCTAGCTTCAAACAATCCTTCCACCTTGACCTCCCACAGTGCTGGGATTACAGAAATGAGCCACAACACTCAGCCCTGAATTGTCATTTTATTTTCTTGATCCATCATTTCCTTTTTAAAGCAAGCATTCAGTATGAGATCTAAGAAATCAATACCTAAACTAAGGTATATATTTAAAATATATATTATATAAAATATTATATAATATTTTATATATATATTTTATATAATATATATTATACATTATATATTATATCAATATATATTATATATACCTTAGTGTGTAGATAGATAGATAGATAGATCCCATGTAATTTTTCTAGAAATTTTATACTGTTAGCTCTTATATTTAGGTCTATGGCACATTTTAGCTAATTTTAGTGTATAGTATAAGACAAGGGACTCAGTCTTTAAAAAAAAATTTTTTTTGTTTTGTTTGGTTTTGGTGCCTTCCTTCCTTCCTGTCTTTCTTTTTCTTTTTTTTTTTTTGTTCTTTTATTCATTCTTTCTTTCTTTTTGGATATGAATATTCAATGGTACCAACACCAATTATTGAAAAGATAGTTTTGCCTATTTAATTGGTAATTCAGTTTATTCTTTTAAAAACAAAATTGGCTTCACATGTGAAGGTTAACTTTGGAGCATTCAATTATCTTCCACTGATCTATCTTCCATTGATCTGTATAAGTATTCTCATGTCAATCACAAACTTCCAATTACTCTAATTTTTTAGAACATTCTGGAATATGTTATAATGTCTTCCAACTTTGTTACACTTTTTCAAAATACCTATGAATATTTTAGGACCTTTACATTTCACATAGATTTTAGGATCAGGATATTCATTTCCACAAATAAAAAAAGAAAAAGAACACCCTCTGTATTTGTATAGAGAACATAGAGATATCATAGAGATTTATAATTACTTTGAGAATATTGTCATAATAATATTAAGTCTTTGAATCTATAAATATAGTATAATTGACTATTTAGATCTTTATTTTCAGCAATATTTGTAGTTTTCAGTAAGGTAGTAGAAAACTCCAGACCTCATTTCCCCACGGAGACAAGGATTTCACAATGATATATTTTCAAAAAGTCTTTATGAGAACTCTAGAAGCCAGTTAAGAAGTCAGAGTACACCAGGCAAGCACAAAGCCAAGAACAGTGGCATTGAAATGAAATGCTGGTAGGGAGCTGGCCTACTTTAAATGTCGACAAGCTGTTAAAAATGAAGGAGAGCTCATGAGTTTGTTACTGAACCTGAGAACGTGCATTACCACAAATAGACATGAGAGAGAGAGAGAGAAATAGAGAGACAGTAAGAGCTCCTGAAAAAGAAACTGATAAACCTCTTTCAATTGGAAAATTACAAACCCCAGTTCAGAAAAAGTGAATCCCCATAAAATACTTGAGAAGCCTCCAAAATCTCTAGCAGAGTTGACTGGCAAAGGCTATTATCTGTGCAATTCCAGTCCTTAAAAACTGGTAGAAGTGATTGTTTCTTCAAATGCAAAAATCTCAGAAAAAATAAGAAGACATACAACGCAACAGGCAGACATGGTCCCATGAAAAAAGCCAACTAAATCTCCAGAAACCTACCATAAAGAAACAGATATTTATGAATTACCTGACGAATAATTCCAAATAATTTTATTTACTAAACTGATGTCAAAAATTTCTTAGATATGATATCAAAAGCACAGGCAACAAAGGCAAAAATAGACAAATTGGACTATATCAAACTTAAATATCTCTACACAGTGAAGAAAACAATCAACAGAGTGAAAAGTCAACCTATAGAATTGAGAAAATATTTGCAAACCATATATCGGATAAGTGGTAATATAAACAATATATTAAAAAATACTCCAGCTACCATATGATCCAGCAATACCTCTAGTGGGTATATATCCAAAAGAACTGAAAAACAAGATCTTGAACACACTTATATTTGTTGCCCCATTATTCACAATAGCCAAAACATGGAAGCAACATAAATGCCCATGGACATGATGGTGGATAAAGAAAATTTAAAAAAAAAAAAGAGAGATTCTGAAATATGTTACAACATAGATGAACCTTGAAGGCAGTAGCGAAAGCACAAATAATACATGATTCCACTTACATGAGGAATCTAACAGAGGCAAACTCTTACAAAAAGAAAGTAGCATGATGGTTGACAGAGGCAAGAGATAATGGAAAGGGGGAGTTGTTCAATCGGTATAGAGTTTTAGTTTTGTAAGGCGAAAAAGATTTAGATATTTGTTATACAACAGTGTACATATAGTTAACATTATGGCAATGTACATAATAGTTAAGATAATAAACTTTATGTTTTTTACCATAATAAAAATATTGTATAGTTTTCAGGATAAAAATATTATACCTTTTGTTAAATTTATAAATACATATCTTTTGGGATGATTTTATAATGGAATTTTTATTTAGTTTTGTTTTTGAAATATTTATTGGTTATATTTCAGGACAATTAATTTTGTATCCTTGCTAAACTTGCTTATTGGTTCTGATAGTAGTTTCCATAAATTCCTTAGGTTTTTCTGTAAACATAATCATATAGCCTGCAAATAAAGACAATTTCATCTCTCCTTTCCAGTATGTTTGCCTTTCATTTCTAATTATTGTATTTTTGCATTGGCTAGAACCTTCTAGATGATGTTTACAAGAAGTGAGCAGACATTTTTGCCTTATTTCCCATATTAAGTGGAAAACATTTAATATTTCACCATCAAGTATGTTACCTGTGTGTATTTGTAGATACTCTAATCAGTTGAGAAAGTTATCTTCTATTTCAACTTTATTGAAAGTTTTTATCAAAAAAGGGTTGTATTTTGTCAAATGCTTTTTTCTCATCCATTGTGATGATCGTGTGAGATGTATCCTTTAAGAATATGATGCATTACCTTCTCTAGTGTTAAACCAACCTTGCATTGCTGGATAAATCTCTCTTGGTCATGATGCAAAATTTTTTTGTTTCTAGACTCTGCTTAAATTTTGTTAAAGGTATCTAAACCTATGTTCATACGTGATATTGATGTAGTTTTCTTTCCTTGTGGTATCTGAGTTTATTAGTATGTTAATACTGGCCTCATAAAATAAGTTGGAAATTCCAGCTTTTCTTAGTCAATTTTGCATTGTTATAAAAGAATACCCGAGGCTGGGCAATTTATGAAGAAAAGAGGCATATTTAGCTCATGGTTCTGCAGGCTGTTCAAGAAGCATGACACCAGCATCTGCTTTTGGTGAGGGCCTCAGGGTGTTTCCACTTATGAAAGAAAGTGAAAGGGAGCTAGTGTGTACAGAGATCACATGGAAAGACAGGAAGAAAGAGACAGAGGGAGGAGATGTCCGGCTCTTTTGAATAACCAGGTCTAATAGCAAACTCACTCACCCCTAAGGGAGGGCATTAATCTATTCATGAGGGATCTGCCTCTGTGACCCAAACACCTCTCAGCAGGCCTCACCTCCAACACTGGGGATCAAATTTCAACATGAGGTTTGGATGAGACAAACATCCAAATTATAGCACACCTCCTCTATTTTCTGACATAATTTGTATAGAACTGATATTATTTCTTCATTAAATGTTTGATAGAGTTCATCAGTTAAGCCATCTGAACCTTGGCTTTTTCTTGTGGGAAGGTTTTTATTACTAATTAAATTTTCTCACTTGAAATAGATAAATTTAGATTTTTTAAATCTTCTGTGTTACTTTTAGTAACCTGTGTCTTTCTACTAATTTGCTCATTTACATTTAAACTATTTATTGACATAAAATTGTTCACAACAGTTTTTTATAATCATTTTACATTCTGCAGCGACTGTAGTGATATCCATTCTTTCCTTCCTTAACCTTGGAATTTTATTTTTCATGATTGTTTTTTCTTTTCATTTGATCAGTCTATCTAAGTGTTTATTATTTTCATTATTTTGTCAAAGACCCAAATTTAGGTTTAATTTCTATTGTTTTCTGTTCATACTTTTATTGTTTTCTGCCTAATATTTATTATTTTCTCCATTCTACTTACAGTGAGTTTGATTTGTTCATATGAGCTTTGTGAAATGGAAGCTTAGATTATTGAATACAAAATATTTCCTATTTAAAGAAAGTTTTTGAAGTCATAAATGTCTCCCTAAATGCTGCTTTAGCAGAATTTCATACATTTTAACATATTATGCATTTTTCATCCAGTCCATTTTAAAATTACCTAGTAATTGCTTTTAAAAAATGCAATTTTTAAAAGTAGATTGTATAATTTCAAATATATACAATTTCCCAAATTTCTTTCTATTCTTGAATTTCTAATTTTATTCTGGTGTACTCATAAATTATTTTTCCTTTTATTATTTTATCTCTTTAATATTTATCATGATTTGTTTGATGCTCTAGTATATGGTCTATCCTGTGGAATGTTCCACGAATACTTGAAAAGAATGTGTATTCTACTGTTTGTGGTGGAGTATTTTCTATGAAAATTAGGTCAGTTTATTCTGGTATTAATCAAGACTTTAATGTCTTTACTGACTTTCTGTCTGTACTAAAAATTACTTAAAAGGAAGCATGAAAATATTCAACTACAATTATCAATTCTTTATTACTGTTTTCAAATCTATCATATTTTATATGCATTTCAGGGGGTCTGTTGTTAGTTGCATACATAAATATAAATGTTATATCTTTTTAATATGTTGAGACTCTCATCATTTTGATATGTTGTTCTTTGCCACTAATAACAATTTCTTTTTTAAGTCTATTTTGTCTGATAACAATATTGTCACTTGTCTTAGTTTGTTTTTTGTTGCTATTTCAGGATACCTGAGACTGGGCAATTTATTACAAAAAGAAGTTTATTTAGCTTATGATTCTGGAGGCTGGAAAGTCCAATACCATGGCACTGGCATCTGGTGAGAGCATGCTGGCTGCAGCATAACACAACAAAGGGCATCACATGGCGAGAGAGCAAGAGTGTGCCAGCTCAGGTCTCTCTTCTTATAAAGCTGCCAGTCCCATGATGGAACCCTCACCCAGATGACTTTATATAATCCTAATTAAATCCCCAAAGCTCCATCTCCAAATACAATTAATAGTGCCACTTAAGCTTGATTTTCATTACTGCTTCCATGGCATATCTTATCTCTTTCTTTTACTTTAAACATATTTGTATCTTTGAATTAAAATGTATACAGCATATAGTTGGATCTTGCTTTTTATTTAGTCTGACAATCTCTTCCTTTGATTATGTTATTTAGTCCATTTTCATGTAATCATAGAAAAAGTTCCAGTCATAGAAGTGTCCAACCCCATCTATTGTGGTACAGTATTCCCCCTTTATTTGCATTTTCACTTTTCACGTTTCAGTTACCAGCAGTCAACTATGGTCCAAAAGTGTTAAAAGGAAAATCCTAGAAATAAGCAATTTATTAATTTTAAATTTGCAGACTGTTCTGAGTAACACGATTAAATCTTGTACTGTCCTACTTTGTCCCACTCATTTTGCCCAAGACATAAATCAGCCCTTTGTCCAGTGTCTCCATGCTGTATACACTACCCATCCGTTAGTCACTGAGTAGTTATAAGACTGACTGTTGCAGTATCACAGTGCTTGTGTTAAAATAATCTTTATTTTACTTAATAATGGTTCCAAAGAGCATGAGTAGTGATGCCGGTATATTTTTATAATTGTTCTATTTCATTATTAGTTACTATTGTTAATCTTTTACCATGTCTAATTTATAAATTAAACTATACCATAGTTTGTATAGAAACAAAAACATGTACAGGAAAGAACATAGTATAGACTTGTGTCACTTAACAATGGGTATACATTCTAAAAAATGCATTGTTAAGTGATTTTGCCATTGTACAAAAATCATAGGCTGGGCACCGTGGCTCACGCCTGTAATCCCAGCACTTTGGGCGGCCAAGGGGGGGTGGATCATGAGGTCAGGAGATCGAGACCATCCTGGCTAACATGGTGAAACCCTGTCTCTACTAAAAATACAAAAAATTGCCCAGGCATGGCAGCGTTCGCCTGTAGTCCGAGCTACTCAGTAGGCTGAGGCAGGAGAATGGCGTGGACCAGGGAGGTGGAGCTTGTAGTGAGCCGAGATCGCACCACTGCACTCCAGCCTGGGTGACAGAGCGAGACTCCGTCTCAAAAAAAAAGAAAAGAAAAAAAAAATCATAGAGTATACTTACACAAACCTAGATGGTATAGCCTACTACACATGTAGGCTAGGCTATCTGGTAAAGCCATTGCTTCTAGGCTACAAATCTGCACATGTTATTGTATTAAATACTGTAGGCAGTCTTAACACAAATGGTGTTTGTGTACCTAAGATAGAAAAGATACAGTGCAAATATGACATGAAAGATAAAAAATGGTATACCTGTATAGGGCACTTACAATAAATGGAGCCTGCAGGACTGAAATTTGCTTTGAGTGAGTCAATGAGTGAGTGGTGAGTGAATGTGAAGGGATAGGACATTACTGTACACTACTGTAGACTTTATAAACATCGAACAGTTCCTGATGATTTGGCCCCTTTATTATTATATCATGACCTTTTGGTTTTATTTTATTTTCAATATAAAGATGATTTTATGTTATTTAAGTTTAGCTGCTACTGCTTGCTTTTGGTTTTTATTTACATGGAATATCTTTCTTCATTCTTTCACATTCAATCTATGTGTGTCCTCGAAGGTGAAGTGATTCTCTAGTTGGTTATTTTATTTATCCATTCAGCCACACTATGTCTCCTGATTAGAGATTTAATCAATTTACATATAAGGTAATTATTGATAGGTAAGAACCTACAACTGCCATTTTGTTTAGTGTTTTCTTATTGTTTTGTCAATCCTTTGTTTCTTTCTTCCTGTCTTGCTATCTTCCTTTGTGAATATGTGATTTTTTTCTAGTACTCTACATGGATTCCTTACTTTTTGTCTTTTGTGCGTCCACCATAGGCTTTTGCCTTGTGTTACCATGAGGCTTACATAAAACTTCTTATAGTTATAGCAGGCTATTTTGTGCTGATAACAACTTAATTTTGACTGCACTAGAAAACTCTGCACTTTGACTCCTGCCCCTCACATCTTATATTTTTAATGTAACATTCACATATTTTAAAGTTGCTTTCCTTAAATTATTATAGATATTACTATTTGTCTTTTAACTTTCATATTAAAAATATAAGTGATTTACACACCACCTCAAGAAGATATAATAATTATACATATATATGCACCAAACATTAGAGCACCTAGATATGCAAAGCAAATATTAATAGTTTTGAAGAGACAGATAGATGGCAGTATAATAGTAGGGGACTTCAATACCCCACTTTCAACAATGGACAGATTAGACAGACGGAAAGTTAATAAGGAAACATTGGACTTGTACTACAGTTTAGACCACATGGACCTAAGAGAAATATACAACATTTAATCAAACAGAAGCAGAATGCACATATTCTCAAGAATGCATGGCACACTTTCCAGTTTACATCACCTGTTAGGCAAAACTAAAATTTTAAAGTATGTAAACGGGCACAGAACATATCAGAACTTGAGGAATGCACAAAAAAGCAGTTCTAAGAAGGAAGTCTTTAGCAATAAATGCCTATAGAAAAAAATAAAAAGAAGATTTCAAATAAATAACCTAATGTTGCACATCAAGGATCTGTAAAAAGAACAAACTAAGCCCAAAGTTACTAGAGGAAGGAAACAATAAAGATTAGAGCAGAAATAATAAAATAGGCACTAGAAAAGAGATAGAAAAATCAATGAAACTGAAAGTTAGTTTTCTGTAAAGACAAAGAAAATCAACAAAACCTTAGCTAGACTAAAAGAAAAAAGAGAAAGCTTGAATTAATCAGAAATGAAAAAGGAGACATAACTGATAACACAGAAATACAAAAGATCACAAGAGATGACTATAAACAACTATACACCAGGTCGGGCGCGGTGGCTCACGCTTGTAATCCCAGCACTTTGGGAGGCCGAGGCGGGCAGATCACGAGGTCAGGAGATCGAGACCACGGTGAAACCCCGTCTCTACTAAAAATACAAAAAAAATTAGCTGGGCGTGGTGGCGGGCGCCTGTAGTCCCAGGTACTCGGAGAGGCTGAGGCAGGAGAATGGCGTGAACCCGGGAGGCGGAGCTTGCAGTGAGCCGAGATTGTGCCACTGCACTCCAGCCTGGGCGACAGAGCGAGACTCCGTCTCAAAAAAAAAAAAAAAAAAAAAAAAAAAAAAAAAAAAAAAAAAAAAAACAACTATACACCAACATATTCAGTAACACAGAAGAAATCACACAACCTACCAAAACTGAATTGTGAAGAAATATAAACTCTAAACAGAGCAACAAGTAATAAGATAGAATCAGTAATAAAATTTTTCCCATCAAACAAAAGCCTAGGACCTGATGGCTTTACTGATTAATCTTATCTAATTTTTTAAAAAAAAACTAATACCAATTCTATTGAAACTCTTCCAAAAAATTGAAGAGGGGGGAATACTTCTGGAATCATTTTACGAGGCTACTATTATCCTGATAACAAACCCAGACAAGAACATTACAAGAAAAGAAAATTATAAGCGAATATTGTTATTAAACATAGATGAAAATATCCTGAACAAAATAAATGAAATTTAACAACACATTAAATGATTGCTCACCATAATCTAGTGGAATTTATCCCTGGGAGGCAAAGATGTTTCAACATGGGCAACCAGTAAATGTGATACATCACATTAACAGAATGAAGGCCCAAACCATGTGATCATCTCAATAGATGCACAAAAAGCATTTGAAAAAACTCAGCATACTTTCAAGACAAAACTCTCAAAAAATTAGGTATAATAGGAATGTACTTTAACACAATAAAGGCCATATGTGACTGGCCTATAGCTAAGATCAAATTGAACTGTGAAAAGTTGAAAGCTTTTTCTCTAAGATCAGGAACTATTAGGTATATCTCCTACAAACCTGCATGTTGTGCACATGTACCCTAGAACTTAAAGTATAATTTAAAAAATATATATATGTATATATTTAAAAAAAGATCAGGAACAAAACAAGGATACTCACACTCACCACTCTATTCATTGTAGTATTAGAAGTCCTAGCCAGAGAAATTAAGTAACAGAAAGAAATAAAAGGCATCTGAACTGTAAAGAAAGAAGCAAAATTGTCTCTGTGCGCAGACTGCATGATCTTATATATTTAAAAAACTCTAAAGACTTCACCAAGAAAAACTGTTAAAACTAGTAAACGAATTCAGTAAAAATTGCAGGATACAAAATTAATATACAAAAATCAGTAGTGTTTCTATACACTAACAATAAACTATCTGAAAAAGAAATCAAGAAAACAATTCCATTTACAACAACTAAAAAATAATAACAACAACACAGTTATCCCTTGGTATCTCCAAAGGATTGATTCCAGGACTGCCCCACAGATATCAAAATGCACAGATGCTCAAATGTCCTATATAAAATGACATGATATTTGCACATAACCTATGCACATCTTCTTATATACTTTAAATTATCTCTAGATTACTTATGCTACCTAATGCAATATAAATGCTATTTAAATAGTTGTCATGCTGTGTTGTTTAGGGAATAATGACATTTCTTAAAGTCTGTACATATTCAGTGCAGATTAACTATTTTTAAAAATAGTTTTGATCTACAGTTGATTAAATCTATGGATGTGGATTCTACAGATACAGAATGCCAACTGTACATTGTTTACTTGAAAATTGCTTTGCAGATAACATGATTGTATATTTAGAAAACCCCATTGTCTCAGCCCAAAATCTCCTTAAGTTATAAGCAATTTCAACAAAGTCTCAGGATACAAAATCAATGTGCAAAAATCAGAAGCATTTCTATATACCAATAATAGACAAACAGAGAGCAAATTCATGAGTGAACTCCCATTCACAATTGCTACAAAGAGAATAAAATACCTAGGAATACAACTTACAAGGGATGTGAAGGACCTCATCAAGGAGAACTACAAACCACTGCTCAAGTAAATAAGAAAGAACACAAACAAATGGAAAAACATTCCATGCTCATGGATAGGAAGAATCAATATAGTGAAAATGGCCATACTGCCCAAGTAATTTATAGATTCAATGCTATCCCCAGCAAGCTACCATTGACTTTTTTCACATAATAAGAAAAAAACTACTTTAAATTTCATATGGAACCAAAAAAGAGCTAGTATAGCCAAGACAATCCTAAGCAAAAAGAACAAAGCTGGAGGCATCATGCTACGTGACTTCAAACTATACTACAAGGCTACAGTAACCAAAACAGCATGTTATTGGTAGCAAAACAGATATATAGACCAATGGAACAGAACAGAGGCCTCAGAAAAAAACACCACACATATACAAACCATGTGATCTTTGACAAACCTGACAAAAATGGGCAATGGGGAAAGGATTCCCTATTTAATAAATGGTGCTGGGGAAACTGGCTAGCCATATGCAGAAAACTGAAACTAGACCCCTTCCTTACACCTTATACAAAAGTTAACTCAAGATGAATTAAAGACTTCAATGTAAAACCTAAAACCACAAAAATCCTAGAAGAAAACCTAGGCAATACCATTCAGGACATAGGCATGGGCAAAGATTTCATGACTAAAACACCAAAAGCAATGTCAGCAAAAGCCAAAATTGACAAATGGGATCTAATTAAACTAAAGAGCTTCTGCACAGCAAAAGAAGTTATCATCAGAGTGAACAGGCAACCTACAGAATGGGAGAAAGTTTTTGCAATCTATCCATATGACAGAGGGCTAATATTCAGAATTTGCAAGGAACTTGAACAAGTTTACAAGAAAAAAACAAACAACCCCATCAAAAACTGGCCAAAGGATATGAACAGACAGTTCTCAAAAGAAGATACTTATGCAGCCAATAAACATATGAAAAAAGGCTCATTATCCCTGGTCATTAGAGAAATACAAAACAAAACCACCATGAGATACCATCTCATGCCAGTTAGAATGGCAATCATTAAAAAGTCAGGAAACAACAGATGCTGGAAAGGATTTGGAGAAATAGGAACACTTTTACACTGTTAGTGGGAATGCAAATTAGTTCAACCATTGTGAAAGACAGTGTGGTGATTCCTCAAGGATCTAAACCCAGAAATACCATTTGACCCAGCAATCCCATTATTGGGTATATATCCAAAGGATTATAAATCATTCTACTATAAAGACACATGCACACATATGTTTATGGCAGCACTATTCACAATAGCAAAGACTTGGAACCAACCCAAATGTCCATCAATGATAGACTGGATAAAGAAAACGTGGCACATATACACCATGGAATACTATGAAGCCATAAAAAAGGATGAGTTCATGTCCTTTGCAGGAACATGGATGAAGCTGGAAACCATCATTCTTAGCAAACTAACACAGGAACAGAAAACCAAGCACCACATGTTCCCACTCATAAGTGGGAGTTGAGCTATGAGAACACATGGACACAGGGAGGGGAACATAACACACCAGGGCCTGTTGGGTTAGGGGCTAGGGGAGGGGTAGGGGGCTAGGGGAGGGATAGAATTAGGAGAAATACCTAATGTAGATGACGGGTTGATGGGCGCAGCAAATCACGATGGCACGTGTATACCTACGTAACAAGCCTGCACATTCTGCACATGTATCGTATCCCAGAACTTAAAGTATAATTAAAAAAAAAAGAAAATTGCTAAGACCATAAATTTTAAATGTTCTCACTCCAAAAAACAATGTGAGGTAATGCATGTATTAAATAGCTTGGTTTATCCATTCCCCGATTTATACCTATATCAAAACATCACGTTTATACTATTACTATGCATACTATGTCATACAATTACTATTACACTCTTATTTACATGCTATACTATTACTATTACCTTAATATGGTTATACTGTTACATGATGTTTTGATATAGGTATAAATATACATATATATACAATTTTTACTTGTTAATTAAAAAATAAACAAAAATTAATAAGCAGACTAAATTATTTTATCTTATCATGCTAAAGAAAGGAAGTTGCTTTTTTTCCTCGTTGCTGCTTGCAATGTTAAGTTCTAATACTATATTTAAAAGTTTATCTTTTATCTCCACTACAATGTAAGCTCCATATTGATAGGAGATCTCTTTCATTCTCTCTCTCGTTCTTTCGCTCTCTCTCAATGTTGCGTCCCTAGTATTTTAAAAAGTGCCTGTCACAAATATGGATTTAATAAATATTAAATATCTATTGAATTATTGAGAAGATCATTGTTCATTAGTTGTATGTGGTTCTATTCTTCTACTAAAAAAAACTTACCTAGAGAAAGCAGTACACAAAACAAAATAAACAAAAAATGAGACCATTGTAGAAAGAAATGTAATTATTTTAGGGTCTTTCTATTCATAAAAAATCAGGAGAGTTCTAAATATTGTTATTCAACTAAGAGACAGAGATTAGAATTCATTTTTGTCTACAAAAGCATGTGGGTGTAGAGGTATAAATTTCCGAATTCACAGATTTGCTGAATCCAAAAATGTCTTTCAGCAGTTCTTCCCTTTAGTGAACATTATAGAATATTTCAAACACATATTCTGTGAATCACAGCATATGTCATAAGCTTATTTAGGTATATCCAAATCTAATTCAACCCTGATGACAGTCTAGTTTTTAGAATGATTCCACAATTAGCACTAAATGGCCTTCCTAACAGTCATATAATGGTATATGAATCATAAGAGTCATACAACGGTTTAGTTATTAAGATATCACTTACACCAACTTATACTGAGAAGTCAAAGAAGTCTACTTCAAAATCTCATTTCTGCAAGTTGACTGTTCTGTATATGTGCTATTGTTTTATTTGAAAAGCCATTTGACAGAGGGCCTCTAAAGAGTAGAAGAATCAAGTATTTCCTATCTAAAGTTTTCAGAGAACAGTTTAAAGAAATGACCAGTTTTAGTTTGGAGGTCTCTAAGGGGTTTGCTTCACCTTTATCATTGATCTTTCTGTTTGAAGCATTAATTTACCATCCTGACATAGTCTAGGTCTGCACTGCATGATGTTGATGATACTTTTGTCAACGTGAAGAATGCAGTGCCATTGTTACAGAAACTGTGCAAGAAACAGAGACCTTAATATGTACCATCTGTTTTACAGAAAAGCTCAATGTGGTAATGCATTTGCAATACCAGAAGCAATATCTTTAAGACATGAAATGAACATATGTTGTCTAAGAGCCTTCAGGCTGACATTGAAAAAGAGAAAAGATAGTACTTCAAGGCAAATACTGTCCCAGTAGAAAGACTGCCACATCCAATATGGCTCAGCCTATTGACAAGTCTCTGGTGAACAACTTCATATAAAGACTTTCACATTGTTATGGGCTGTACAGCTCTCTGGCCCATCTTTTCAGCATGGGTAAAACAGTAGAAAACACCCCCTTTGTCACTCTGGGTACCTCTCTGTTTCAGAGCAACAGATGTTGTCAGAAAAAGTCACACTACACAATAAAGTGCTTGAATGATTATTTTTTAAGGCTGGAGTGAAAATGAAACTGTGACTTCCAATCAGTGAGCAGGTAGCTTTAAAAACAGAGCTTGAAATGCAGCTACTGGATGCTGTACAGAAACATCTAGCTATTTAACATCAATGCAAATTATTAATTTTATTAATAGCAGCTTACATTATTATCCTATATATGCCACACTCTGTTGAATATCAACTGAAGAATTCTGAACTCAATTTTCTAGATAAACTCTAATATAAAATTATAGTATTTTACAATGTAAATTTTAAATATATATACAGTAGATACACATATACTACAGTATGCACATAACCATAGTCCATTTATGTGTGTTATATATGTGTAAGTGAGCATTACAATTCACCACAAAGGTCAAATGATGGATTATTAAACCCACTAGAAAGAAGAATAGTTAATTAGCTTAACAAGTGCTAGTTTGCTTATATTTTAGTTCCAAAGATTCAATATGGGTATAGGTATTATTATGCCATAATCAGGCTTAGCTCTTCGTAAACATGTCAATGTGAAATATAAGGCTTACATTTTAAAAACAGTTGAAAAAATACAGCAGCGGACTTGGAGCCTGGAGCTCTGTCTTTGAATGTCCAGTCTTCATTTACAAGGTACATGACCTAAGTCTGACCTTGGGTCACCCTTCAAAGCCTCAATTACTTCATCTATAAAGAAGGGAATTGAACTAAATGATTTCTAAGTTTCTTTCCAAATCTAAGTATTAAATTCTTTTTACAAATAAACAATCTTTAAGAAAGCCTAAAATGGGGTGGCGGGAGTTTTTGAAGAATAACATCAAGATAATTAACCCATTTATTTTCTGTATTTTATGTTTTAAACTATACACTTATCTATAGGAAAATTGGGTTAAACAAACTACACATAGAACATCTAATTTTTATATCTATGAATTTCACAATATTACATAAATTATTGTTCACATTCCTTCTAAATCTTACTTCGGAAAGATGAGAAAAGCCTTCTTTGTGCATAGCCTGTTAGATACTTGGCAGGTAAAGGATAGTGGGAAGCCCCCTGACCCAATCACAACCATACTCCTGTATTTCCAAAGCTGATTTAATTGAATAACTTTTAGGATTTAAATATAGTTCTATGATGATCTTTAATGTAAAGTATTTCTTTTGAATGATCTTTATCGTCTATTTAAATGAACTTGACATGATAGCTCACGTAGCCTGCCAAGGATCCAGGACTTACACCAGACATCCTGATCTTGTTCACACTTAATGATCCAACGATGACATTAATTAGGAGATTTTGGCTTTCTTCAGAGTTGTATTCTAGGGACAAGGTCAACTGTCTTCCCCCAACCCACTCACCTCTAGCATAATAACAATTTGAATTATGTTTCTCGTAAGAGGAGGCTGGCTGGTTCACTAATTGTTCTTTGGTAATTATGCTGCAAATGGAAACCCCCAACACAGAAACATATATTCAGCATTTGAACTGAGAGGTTGTATAGACTTTTCCACACCCTATTCTAAAGTTGCACTCTCACTTTAATTACTAACTTCTACTTGCCTTATAACATCCTAAATCCAGTCTCTGATCACTATCACCTCCTTATTGTTTTATAACCCAGTTTCTGCTGTTAATGGCATATATTGTATTTGAGAGCTGCACAGAGCAGTGAATCTTCTGGTTACCCTTGGATTTACAGCGCTTTATTCAAACTGCCACCTGGTCTCTTGACCTGTCAACAGTCAGGGGCGGATCAACAGAACTCTTCTCTTCACTGTGGGTTAGACAAAAGCCACTGATGAAATTCACTTCCAACCACATAAAGTTCAAAGGCACTGGCCTGAGTGGTCCAAGTGTTTATTCAGAAACATGTGGATCTGATGAGTGTGAGGAGATTGGTGCAGTATGGCTCAGATGCAAGTCATTGAGTATAATTGATTTTTAATGGGCTGGCTACCTGCCACCAGATGTTCATCAATTAGGTACGCTTTAAAAATCAACACAGCTGCTTATTTCATGCTGACTATCCAGTCGCTGAGGTATTGTTACATAGAATAAGCCATATCTGTGCTGGGTGATCATACTTTTTTTTGCTCTTGACCAGTCATGATCTAGGCCTACAATTATTAATAGCATCTCCTTTCTCTCTCTCAAAATGTCCCAGTTTGAATAATATATCACATGGGCATTTACCTATTTGTCACACTCTTTCATGCACTGTACAAAGTAAATTAGACATAGGTCTTGCCCTCTAGCATCAAATAATTCATGTTAACATCGTACAAAAAACAGGTCTTACCTCTGAAAATCATTAAATTTCAGCACTAACAGGAACTTTGAGATTGCGTTTAGTCTAATGCTTCTTAAGAACTGGTTTGTGAATTGGTGAATTAATCTTTACCAACTTGCTTCTGCTTCTCCTAAACATATTTGCAAAGCATCATCTCAATGTCCTCCTTTGATTCTTCCATGCTGTTTCTCTCAACTCTTCCAGACTCTCTCTGAGGCTACCTTATTTCCTCATGTGGCTAGTAAAGCTCCTGTCCAGGGAGGATTTTTCTCTCCTTTGAATCAATATCTCCCCTACAACAATCTGATTAAATGGCCTTGTTGTTCATTATATTGGAATATACAATCACTTTTAGGTAAAAGCAAATATTCATCCTAAAATATTTTGTAAGATAATTTAATTTTGTGTCTATAAGGAAGAAGACAGTGTTTTTATAAATGGATTTTCTACCATCTTAGTTATGCTATTTTGTTTGTTATTTTGTATGAGAATATTAAATCTTTTTTAAAAAAATTTTAACCCTCTTCATGCTACACTGTGCTATTTTAGATAAGTGTCTACTGGATAATTTTGATTAGGTCTAGCCCAGTCCCTACTTAGGAGACCACGTTTCCCTTCTGAATCTCCATTGATCTCCAGGAAGTATTTGCCCTCTAGTGGCTGCAGACTCTATATTTAGCATATATATATATATATATATATATATATATATATATATATATATATATTTTACTCTTTTTAAATTTAATTTTGATATTTATCAAAATAATAGTTATAGAGGATTTAAAATAATCATATACTCCTAATATCTGTAATGAAATACAGAAGTGCCATTTCCCATGGCAATCACTTTCAATCTTTTAGTTATTCCTTTTGCAGTTACCTTCATATTCCTAAATAATGTATTTAACTTGCTATTTTTAAAATGT
Organism: Symphalangus syndactylus; assembly: GCF_028878055.3. Lineage (NCBI taxonomy): Eukaryota > Metazoa > Chordata > Mammalia > Primates > Hylobatidae > Symphalangus > Symphalangus syndactylus. The sequence goes on along the minus strand of NC_072428.2, from coordinate 105,519,161 downwards.
TTTCTATTTTAGAATTTTTTTCCTTTTAGAAGGGGAATTTTTTTTTTTTTTTTTGCAACAACCCTCTCACAGACATATTGTCTTTGTTCTCAAAATTTTTGGTTAATTTGGTAAATTTGGTTCTCAAAATTTTTGGTTAATTAAATACCACAATTTTTGGTTAATTAAACAATCAGGGTCAATACTAGGTTATGACTTGGTAAATTTTGTTAAAGTTTGGCTGGGTAGTAAATTATGATCATATTTGCTTTTCTAGGCAATCTTTTCTTATCTCAAAAACTAGCAATTATCTTGTCTCTTCAGCTTTAATTTTGTTTTGTTTTCTGTGTATCTATCATAAATTTGGCAGCCCCAACTTTCTCCCAAACCTATAAATCTCTCAATTCATTCTTGGGTAGTCTGTAAGTTCCTTTTCATGTTGCTTGAAATAGCCTCATGAAGAGTTGGTCCTCCTATTCCAACCCGTACCCTCTGGAAGAAGGCTTTGCTGTTTTTGCTATGGTTGTGTTTTCTCCTCTCATCCGGTGTCACTGTTGATAAATCTAATGCCATTTTGATACCTGACCTTTTGAATGTGAACTGCTTATTTCACTCATTTAGCTTTGTTTTCTTCCACACTGGATTCTCTTAGCTGTCTCTCTTTAAAGCTAGCATTCTGAGATTTCATAACGATGCCCCCTGCTATAGATCTTATTGCATTCATTGTGTTCAAAGTTATTGGGTACTTTTGATTTGTAATTTACATTCTTGTGTCCAGAATTTGTCTTTAAAATGATTTAACAGATACTGTCTTTCCCCCTTTTTTTCTCATTCCTTCTTTCTGAAACTTTAATTAGGCAGATATTAAGAAAATTTGGGGACTGAATCTCTAATTTTTAAAATATTTTTTCTTGTTACATTATCTTTTTAATATTTCATTTTTATATTATCTGTTACTGTTTTACTTATGGGGACATTCCAATTTTTATCTTAAGAAATGCATATTTATATTTTTAAAGTCAAATATTTATTACATCATGATGTTGGAGTTATAGGTAATATTTATTGCTTTGTCCTTCGCTATATTTTTCTCAAATATTACACAATGTAATTTAAAAGTAGGTATGCAATGCATGTTTGTATACGTGCGCATGGGCCTGTGTGTATGCATGCATGCATAAATTCAGGGTCATATTAAACTACTGATTTCTAATTTTGTACTAGTATCCTATAAGGTAACTGTATAGCTCTTGCACTGTTTTCATATTAGTTAATAAATAACTCGGTCCATTATTTTTGCTTTATAAGTACCTGGGCAATAAATATGTACAATATGTTATTAATCATTTCCTTAGATGCATTTCTAGACTGAAATTAACGGATAAACTGTTTTGCATGTTTTTATGATCTTGATACAATTCCGAATTGATATACAGAGCAGTTACACAATACTTTTCAGCTTTTTATGATCAACAATTCATTTATACATATTTCCAGCCTTTTACATTTCTTCTTTCGTAAGTTATCTAGCAACATTACTTTTCCATTTTTCTTTTTGTAGTGGGGACTCTTTTTTAAAAGATATTTAATAGTCACATCTATACCCATTCTCTGAAATGCATGTTGCAAATGCATTTTATTCTAACATGAAATATTTTGGTTCTTAGTTTTGATGTTTTGATTCAAGTGTTTCTGATTTTTTTTCACATGAAATAAAATATGTTGACGGATTTTGTGTTTTTTTACGATATTTATATTTACACCTTTTTTAAACTTGACTTCTAGGACACCATTCTTTAATTCTTCTACACCGCACATTACACACCCTCACTCTCCACTGATTTCATTTTAAATTTCATGTAAATTTATGACAGTAAATATTCTACAGGCTGAAGACACCTGTATTTTTATCTTTAGCTCCAACTCTTCTGAATTTCAGTCTCATATATCCAAGAGTGCCCTGGTTTAACGACCAACTTGTAGAAAAAGAAGAACACATGTATAAATATGCACAAGTTTATTATAAATTTTACTGATATAAAATGTGTGTAGCACACAAGTTACAAACAATAATGAAATAGACAATATTATAATTTCTAATTTTATATAACCAGTTTATTCTCATAAAATATTTCTCTTTTTTGCCGAACTTCTGTATCCATAGTAAAATTATGACTGCAACTGAACAGAGTGCAACAACAAAAACTTATGTCAGAATTTTTTTTTTTTTTTTTTTTTTTTTTTTTTTTTTTTTTTTTTTTTTTTTAGATGGAGTCTCGCTCTGTTGCCAGGCTGGAGTGTAGTGGCGTGATCTCGGCTCACTGCAACCTCTGACTCCTTGGTTCAAGCAATTGTCCTGCCTCAACCTCCCGAGTAGCTGGGATTACAGGCATGTGCCACCACACCCAGCTAATTTTTTGTATGTTTAGTAGAGATGGGGTTTCACCATGTTGGCCAGGATGGTCTCGATCTCCTGACCTCATGATCCACCTGCGTCGGCCTCCCAAAGTGCTGAGATTACAGGCGTGAGCCACCACGCCCAGACCAGAATTTTACTCCTTCATCAATGCTGTGTGGAATTTCTTTGCTGAATCAAAAGTACTTTTCAAATACTGCAAGAATATCTTCTTGTTTGTTTGTTTGTTTTGGTGGTAGTCACAATCTAGCAGCCACAAACAGGATGCATGTTTAAGGTTAATCTGCCCTATTAACATTTTCTCTGCCAGTTTCTAAACTACAAAAAAACATAAAAATTCTGATTTGTAGCATTCGTTACTTTCCATGGTCTAAATATTTGCAGCATGGCTAATTTCAAGTCACCAACATGACACCACTGAATGTGGAGCTGGGAAAACATATACACTAGCACACCATTGTATAATACTTCTACCATATAGATACAATAGAAGTAAATAACTTTGAGGACACGAATATTTTAAAAATCTAGTTAAAAGTTAGGAAGTAATGAGTTTTGATTATCTATTACCTTATCTTTGAATATAATTTAATCAAGTGTAAGTTTACATAATTTAATTTTTAATAAAGAGTCTGTTGGCAACTAGCTTGTAAAATTCCTAAAAAATAAACGGCTGGTTCCATATTCATTTACTATGGAATCTGTGATTAGTTAATACAAATATGATGTCTTCAAAATGCAAATTATCTTACAGATCTGGAGGACAGAAGTCTGAATGGGATCTCAATGGGCTAAAATCAAGGTGTCTAGAGGGTTGCTTTCCCTTCTTGAGGCTATAGGGTAGAATCTTCCCTTTCCAGCTTTTAGAGGCCTTCCACTGTCTTCCCATGAGCCCCTTTCATCTTTAAAACCAGCAACGGCCACTGGAGTCTTTATTACATTGCATCACTCTGACAATGACTCTTCTGCCTCCCATTTCCACATACAGGAATTTTGTGATTACACTGGGTTGACTCAGATAATCCAGAAAAACTTTTTATTTTATGATCAGATGATGACCAATCTTACTTCCATCTTCAACTTCAATTTATCTTTGCCATATAAACGGGCATATTCACAGGTTCCAGGGACTAGAATACAGACATCTTTCGGCAGGAATTCTTCTGCCTACCACAGGCTCTTGCTTGTCCCTACAGGCTGCTAAACCTTTAACTTTCAGTCCAACATTGCCATTCAGATGTCTAATTGGCATCTCAAACCAAATTCAAAAACAGTCTATTGGTCAGTTGATTGGGAAAAAAAAAACCTAGCTCGTGTTCTCCATCCCCCACAATTCTGTTCTCCATTTAGTCTTCCGTATGTCAACTATACAAGTGAATTTTTAATTGCCAAAACAAATTATTGACCCCTTACATACTCTGATATCCCCATCAAATCCATCACCAAGTTCTAGTTGCTCTATTTTCAAAATATAGCTAGAATTCAAAACTTCTCACCACCTCACTTCTACTACCAGTGCTTCAGAACATTTCTTAAACTATTATAAGTATTAGTATTTCATGAGTGAGCTAATGAATGAACATAGTCTTTCATAATTACATGATCACATATATACATATTTTAGTACCTTCTATGCTGGTTTATAATTTTTGTTTGCTTGATTACATTTAAACCTTTAATTAAGCTATAATTTTATGCCAATGATATATAACTCTGATAAAAAGTATTTGCTTTCAATGCCAACTAAAAAACATAGGGTTTATTCAGAATTCTTAATTGAAAACAACAGAACTTTAAAAAAAGACCTACTTTTTAAATTAGGCTACATGTTGGAAGCCTAATTATACTTTTAATTGTTAGACAAGTCAATACTGCTTTAATACACATTTTATAAGTTTCTTGCTGAAATTGTGTATGAAATGGATTGGTTTTCATAGACGAAACTATTTCATCTAAGTATTTTATGATTGACTCATAAAATGCTACACATAATGTATACAATTCAATGAATTTGGGGATAAGTATTTACTCGTGAAAACAAAAGAAACCATTAACTTAAGGATCTAATAAATTTATTATAAATACATATGGTTCAAAAAATCGGGAGGAGGGTGGATAAATCAGGTTGTGAAAATAAGTAGGACTCTCAGAATAGCTACAATATGGAGCCTAACACTGCTATAACCCTATTATTCAAATGTGAAGTTGGGACATTTTTTCTTCTCTCTTTAATGATTTTATGATTTCTAGAAATTTCTTCTTAGTAAATATTATATACCAACCATTCTTAATCTATTCCATTATTAAATTAGGTGAAAAATATAATCAGTTGTAAATAAAAATGACACAAATGATAAGTGTTTATGATTCAGATTTATTAGAATTCCTGTTTCATATTATTTTAATCTCTTAAATTTTCATGATGTTATAACCAATGACTAACTACTTTTGCATTTCCTTTTACATAGAAATTATGTTGATATACAAAGAAAAGTTGAACATAATATTTGATATTTTTGAACTCTGCATAAATAGCAAAATTTTTGAAAATTAAAATCCCCAATATTCAAGTAACTCCCTTTGAATGAGGAGGAGACCAAAGGACAAGATATGGTTCTTAATTCTTTGCAATTGAAACACTCTTCATATTTGATTACGTTTACTCTAAATGGCCAAATACAGTGCTGCTCCTCCCTAGTTTGCAATGCATGTGACTCACACGGTTAATAGTAGTGGGTCAAACAGTAGTGACTAATAAGGCTAATAAGACTTATTCTATGTTGGAGCTAACAAATCCTTTATCAGTACTTCAACCACTCTGCTTATGTGGCCTCATTGTTAAGATTATGCCTTTCATCTATGGAAACCAATCCCTTTCATATACAATTTCAGCAAGAAGCTTATAAAATGTGTATTAAAGCAGTATTGACTTGTCTAACAATAAAAAGTACAATTAGGCTTCCGACACTGAGCATTTCTAATTTGCATAAAAACCTTTCTAACCTATTCCTTTTACTGCAGAATATAACCAAAAGGTTATATTCTGTTCCATGCACCAGTAATTACTTTAAAATCACTAGATAGATGTACCTATGTAATATTGTACAGTTCTTTATGCAGATCATTAAAACTGAATTTATATGGAAGATGTATCAATAGGAAAATACTGTTAAAATCATTAGAAAAAAATGACAAAACACAATGGATTCCTTCCACATAATATCACATAATGTAATAATTTTAGATAGTTTCTTCTTGAGAGCCACTGTCTTGATAAAAATCATCTCAAGGGTAAGACTAAAGACACACTTTTATCACATCTTTTAGTTGGGGCCTCTAATTCACACACTATAATTTAAAATGATAACTTTGATTTATTAGAAAGAGTAATTATGAACTGACTATATATAAAAAGTAAGTAAACCCATTTGAAAGCTTAAGTGATTATTTTAAGAACACTGGAAGTGTTTTTGATGGAACATTTTCATTTCAGAGTACAGTTTGTTCCCTGGCTATGCATCATCCTTGTCTCATAAAATGCATGTCTCTGTTGTGTACCTGAGAATTTGAATTCTAATTTTAAAACAATGGAAACTCTTGTGATTCTTGTGGTTCTTGTGCTCTTTGATTTCCTTAAGTGACTCCTAGGAGGAATAATTCAGAATGTGGCCGATTCTCCACTTCTATGCAAAGATGGCATGAAAATGTTTTGTGACCTCTGCTGATAAGCCATCCCCTGGTTGTTTAATAAAGAGCAGCACAGCTCCCCCAAGGTAACACAGAATGACATTGCCTCAGGTCACTGCAGGGCATGTCACATCACATAACACAACATAACCTGATCCAACAGGTCAGGTGCCTGTTGCCTATTTGTAGGTAATACCTTTTATTTCTGCTACAGAAGAGAGGCCATGTCACCAGGTATAACGAAATGTCAATTCTAGCTCTGGGTCCAAGGACTACCAAAGGAAATCCTTTCCTTCCCAATTAAAGTAGACTCTGTTCAGCATTGAATTACTTAGAGTGCATGTCATTAACAAGAACATAGTTATGATTATTGAAAGTGAGTTGAAGGAAATCTGCTATAATTCCCACAAATTTAAGACTGGATAAAAATTGTAGTACAGGCAGAATGCCATATTTTTTTTTCTAATGGTAATAAAAACAAAAAAAAAGGGAGAAAAAGTTATGAAACAAGCAATAATGAAACAGCATTCTTTTACAAAAGAGAATTACATTTTTCTAGGAAAAACACATTTCTAAATGGCCAAGTGAGTTTTTTTCTTTTAAAATTCCTATTAATCAAGATTATTTATTAGTGACTTATATTGCTTCATTCCTGAATTAATCAATTCAGGATGAATTGAGTGCATTCAGTGCTGAGTGCATTCAGATATACAGTAGAGCTGTAACACTCCGTGCCTGCCTTCAGTATGCTTAGCTGAATGAAGAAACAAAATGGACCTACATTGCACACCTCAGATGGAACACATGTTAAACTCCAGGCTCTTACCAATAAACCCTAGGGAAAGTAGAGAAAGAATAGGTCACATGGTATGGAGGAGAAAAAAGGGTCTCAGAGATTTAAGTTTGTTATTACTGGCTGTGAGCTTAGTTTTCTAAATGCACAAGGAGATCCAAGTCTGCTGCAAAAGTTTAAAAACACAAGCGTCACGAAGAACTTTTAAAAAACGTCTAACTTGACTTTACCTACAAAATTAAAGAGCATTTTCTTTTAAAATATGTCCTAGGTAGGGAAAGTAACTATCCAGGAATAAAACTATAGAATTTATCACTAGAAAATTTTTGAAAGGAAATCATATAGCAGGACTGTAAAAATTCATGTTTATTGGAGACTCGAAAAGTGGGGAGAGTGGGAGGGGAGTGAGAGTTGAAAAATTACCTGTCGGGTACAATGTTCACTATTCGGGTGATGGACACACTGAAAGTCTAGACTTCACCATTATGAGTATATCCATGTAACAAAATTTCACTTGTATACTCAAAATCCTAAATAAATAATATACAAATTTGTGTTTAAAAAGTTAACATGTGCTTAAAGATCACCCATGTAGCCAATTCTCTTCAATTAATTATTTAATACTTAGTTGGCATGAACCCTATCTTATTTGGCTCAAATCTGTTAGGCGTTAAAGGAGAAGAATTGAGTAAAAAGAACTTTCATAACTTTAAGAAAGATATGAAACAGCTTTCTTGCAAGAGAGAAGAGTTTCATATTTGTGTTAACTCAAGGGGTAACACTCTTTCTTCCTGGATCTGAGTGGTGAAATTAGGGGTAAAATGGTGAGGGCAGATCTTTATATTTTCACAAAGTAGTTTTGCTATTTCATCAGTAATACTACAGATTTTTCAGATCACAAATAGAGATAGTATTACTTTTACTAATATGTTGTCATCTAAGTTGAATATGAGCCATTTCAGAATTTTCCATCACTTCAAATAATTTGTCATATTACTCACAAATTTTCTCCATTAGTTCATATAATCAAGATTTGACTGTGCATATTTTATAGGTAAAACACAGAAATGAATGTATGCATCAAGAAAGAACCATTAATAAACACAGTCGTCAGAATTCACTTCATAATTTTATTTTAAAGGACAACTGGTTTTCAGTTTAAATAAAGCCTGTGCCTCCAATACAAGTGTATGATTTGCTTAGTAGCACATTATATAAATATAAAATATTTGAAGTTTAAGATATACCCAATATATATATAGGCTTTCCTGCCTTATAATGAAAACTAAAAGCTTTAATCCAAATAAGCAAATTTTCAAAATTGAAGAAGAAAACTATTCAAAGTAATGGAATGTTCTGGTTATTATCTGCTAATTTGTCTCTATTGTGCCAATGTTCACAACTATTTCTACAATTTTAAATAGTTACATAAATAACTGAATTTAAATAAACATTGATGAACATAAAAATAATGTTCTCCTTTTCTACAAGCAACCTTGCCTTCACTTAAAGATGACTAAACTATTCTGGGTTGATTCCTTTGAGCACAAAACTGAGCAGAAGTGCCCAGAAGCTGTAAACTATGGCTAAAAATGACTAGAGGAGCTTTGGAGGCTCGTGTTCCACTAACATGTTTCAGTGTTTGTGTCATCTTTGTGGACCTCTCTCATTTTTGGCCTCTTTTTTGTTTCCTTCTTTTCTCAAAATATCCAAAGAGGGAGGTGAATGAAAAGCACAGTTGGGATGAGATTAGGACCCTGGGTCATCTCATTATCTTACTCTCCACTGTCATCCAAGGTTTGGCATCTCATGTGTTAGGTTGTCTGACAAGTTACAGAGCACGCTGGAACTATAAGATGGCAGCTCCTGAAACTTAACTAGTTAATAGTAGCCAAAAAGAGAACGAAAATCATTCCTATATGATGACAAAACTAATGAAGCAAGAATTCTACTTCCCAATTCCACTGCCTTCAGATGGACTAGGGAAATAAACAGTATGGTTCCTTGTAAATTTCACAGAAACTTTTCTTTGGCATAGTAGAACAGTGGGAGAATGTGAGTGGGCTGTTCTATTTTTCTTTGGCTTTTAACTTAACTTGCAAAGAAAGTTCACACTATGTAAAGATTTTCACAGTTATGTACTAACAAGTCTGCAGGATTTGTTGCACTTATACAAGGAAGTCAGATTTGAAAATAAAACCATTTTTCTGTTTGTGGATGCAATGATGAACATATGGTCAACACCTGGAATTTATAGAGGCCTTTACCTAATAAAACCTTCTGAGACATTCCAAGAATGACAACAAAGTGATGGCATGGAGCAGAGCTGCCAAAGGTAATCTTCTTCACCTCCTGGTTCTTTTAAAGCAGAAAACATAAAACTAACAACTTAGTGCCCCCCAAATGCTTATGAAATGTGCATTAAAGAGGTGGAAACTCAAGTTCTCTGACAAAGGTGCCATTATTTCATAACTATGAGTGTCTTTCTGGATTGTCTCCGAAAGAGCCGGTTTATGAGGAAGAAGACTGATTGGTAAGCATACTATTAAAAAGTAGAGTAAGATGGAGTTCAAGATGGAGTTCAAAGTTTATAAAGTTTTACTTAGAATGCTTTTATAATAAAATGCATTCTTAAGTGATAAAACCACATACAACACTGGCATAATTTTTAAAATCTATTAAATTTAGCTGCAATTTAGGGAAATGTCATTTGCAAGGTAACTCTAAGCTTAGCATAAACTTTAAAACTAAGGTTCCCAATCAGTAAAAGAAAAGTTGATGAGACCCAGATTGAGGGAGAAAAAAGATTGTTAAGGCATCAGGATAGAACTGCTTAAAAGTGTGTAAATGTGTTTACAGATGTAAATGACAATAACATAGCCAAAATATTTTCTATGTTTTGCAAATAATATTTTTCAAGTAATAATGTTATTTTTAAACAAAAATTACAATTAACCGCAATCCTGAGCCTCTTCTTACCTCAGTTCAGACTTCAGAAGTTTATAATATTTAAACCAAGATTCAGTATTTTTAACGACACATCTCCAAGCCCCTCAGTCCTAACACCCTACTCCTTCTCTCCAAGAGCCAAAGTCAGATGGGCAGAAGAAAGAGGTTATTTCTTCCACAAACTTGTGAAAATAAACTTAGTGCCAGAAATACCTCTCAGAGACCAAAAGGAAAAAAAAATAATTCTCCGTATTTTGCCTCCCAGAAAATCAGCCAGTTGACACCTTCTACAACTGTCAGATAACATACCACCACCAAAACAAAAAAACAAAAACAAAAACAAAGTATCTTGTTTCACCATGGAGAAGAGAACAACCCAAAGCCCATTCAGAACTGGACTTGCAGTAAAGAGGATACAGAAGAGTCTGTGGGATGGCTGGGGTGTGCATGCTAAGGACAGAAATAGAGATGTACTCTGTGGTGGCAGAGAAGACTATTTGGGGCAGAAATGATGGCAGTTAGGAATTAAGAATGATGGGTATAATCTTAAATTACCTTTTCCTAGAGTTCCTTGTATTCTGGTAGAACCATATCAAAACATATTGTACACCATAAATACCTACAATAAAATAAATTAAAAGAAAATCTAACCAGTCCCAGAAAAGATTTTTTATCTTTCACTCCCATCCCAATTCAATAGCCTACTCCTGGCAAATGAACCCCAAAAATTTTTTAAAAAAAGAAAGAAAAAACATATAACATTCTTTCCCACAACCTATTGATGATAAACTATTGCCCTGTAGCCAATGCCTAATAAATAAACATTTTTAAATTAATCTAGAGCTGGAATTCCGCTCACCAAAAATGCTAAAGGACTGAGACCTCGTGGTTTATTAGATGTCTTCCATTACACATGTGTCCAGTGTTTAGAATTCCTTTGTTTTATATGTTCTAATTGATTTAACTTAAATTTAGATACATTTATAAGTTAAAAAAAGTGAAGGCTTCATAGAAAATGTTGAATACTGTTCAGCATTTTTTTGGCAAAAAATTAGAGTTCTGGCCAACCATTAAAATTCAGAATACAATAATAGCAAATAGAGAGCCCAAAGCAAAATCATAGCAAAGAGTGACCAAAGTATTAGGAGGAGAGTTTGCAGCAAATACTGGTCATAGAAAGCATGCAAATTTTTAGCCACTGCCAATCATTAAAATTAATGGAAAACTCATAGCAACTGCTAATAATTGACATCAATAGAGAATTGATAGCACATGCTGATCAGCAATGTTAATGGAAAAATTCTCACTCCAAACTGCTCGTTTTCAGATGTCATCTCAGAATAGCAAAAAGCTGTAAGTGTGAGTTTTGACTTGTATGTTGACATTTTTCATTTCTTTGAATTAATCACATGTATGTGATATGAAATAGGCACAGCCTATTGTGGCAACAGGGGTTTAATTATTACTCCAAATGTATTTGCAAAAGTGTATTTCTTATGACTTTGGTGCCTCGAAAATCGAAGTGACCACCTGCTAATTATGCACAGGATCCCTGAGAGCTGTCTAACATGATAATCTAGTGTGCAGATTTGGAATTGTAAAAGGCCCCTTTTCTTCTTAGCGAATATCAAATGCCACTGGTTTTCTCAGTGCATAAAGAAATCAACACTCTTACAGATAATAGGTACTACAGAAATGTAACCGTTTCTGTACTCTTTCTAAGTAAACAAGGAGCTTTTTACAACTGATCATAGCCTCACATTTATTTCTGTTATTTCAAATATGTGGGCTCAATTATTAGACAGATTGTTCAGGATAAGATATCCACGTACACAATGACCATTCAGGTAATATCAGTTAGTCCTCCAGAAACTGTGTGCGCAAACATGGAACCAGAACTGATGGCATATAATTAGGTATTATTTGCCATCAAACTTTCTACTGTAATCACAGAGGTTCATTTTTACCTAAGTACTCCTGTACCTCCAGGTTCTGCACATTAGCCTCTCCCATATTCCTTGCTATTATTTAACCCCCTGTCCTTCTCGAGCACCCCAAACTTATTTGTCTGCAATGCTCAGCCCCATTCCCACCTCTGTTATGAGACATTTTCTGATTATCCCTTGATTTCACTTATTTGCATAAGCAAGCACTGTGTATTGCAGATTTGATACTCATCGTGTCCTGTATTACTTGACACATAGTTATTTAAATCTTAATTAGTCCAGTCTATATCTCACAATTAGATAGGGAACTCCTTTTAACAAAAGGAGTTTCTTATTTATCTTGCTCACAGTGCATAAGTCTCAGTGGCTTATACAAAAGACAACAGCATTGAGAAAAATAAATGAGAGGAACATTGGAACTAGAGTCAGAATGCCTAGGTCTAATTATCAGATGTGCCTTTAAAAACTCTGAGAACTTTCCCAAGTTACCTGATCCCCATGAGCATCAGTTTTCTCATCCAGTGAAATGGGAGAATTTCTGGTCTGTTAACTTCACATACGGTTGTCAGAAGCAAACGTAATCACATATGTGAACAGGAATTGAAAATATATCTCTTTATTGTAATAAGTGCTTATTATAGATTTGAGCATTGAAAACAACAGTTTTTAGCTTCTTTTGTGGGAAGACCGAACAGAAAATCTCCAAAATATGTAAGCTTGAAAAATAATATCATACAATGTTATAAGTAAAGGGAAAATTGAGCGTGAGGGTAGTGGGAGACAGTCCCAAATCAAGCCTAAAACCTACCATGAGAAAGATGGTCTATAGCTCTGGATCCTGACATAGCTTGAGCTCAATAAGACCAGCATTTACTATACCTATACAAACAAGCTAGTTTAAGTGTGAAATTATCTTCGAGTGCCAGTATGATGTCAGAATCTCATTAGTTGCTCTAATGAAAGATAAATTCTTGTCCTCAAGAAATTTCATTGTAAACAGATTAGTCTTCCTGTTCTTTTTTAAATCTAAGGTAAAGATTTATGAACTAGAACATGTGAAACAGTTTAGATTATAAACTTATGAAATCTCAATCTTCAGTTTATTTTGACTTCAAGACAAACATAAGAATAGCCATGAAGACTCCAGCTTTACTTGTGTATACGTGTAGAATTTCCCATAATGAAACATTAAAAAATAAAAAAGACTTCAGTTCATATACCATTTGAAATGATAAAATTTGGATTATTGATTCAATGAAAGTCACAAATAACAGCAAGTAAAAGTGAAAACATTAGCCTTATCTGAATAAGGCACAAATCATCTTGTACTTATCTTTTACTTCTGATTTTATAAATAATATGATATAAAAGAAAAAAAGGAAAAGCAAGAGAATAACTTTTTGATATGTAGAATAGCAAAGACCGAGAAATATGTGGGGCTTGACAAAAATTTGACTAACTTCTAATATCAGATGGGGTATAAAATGAGTGAAATGCTAATTTAAAATGAGTGGAGTAGATATGGTAAGTGGGAGAAAGAACATCTGTAAACAATCGAATTCAAACTTTTGAAATACGACATGCCATGCAATCACCTCCATTACCAAATACCTATAAACGCTGGAAAGACCTTTGCAAGCAAAGAATCAAATGAACAAAAATCCATGGCTGAAAAGATTAAAATTAAAAAAAGAAAATCACCAGGAACCAAAAATGAGAAGAAACAGCAAATTAGAACTGATAATGTGGCTGTCTTTGGAGGATATTTTGCACAAGGTAATCCAGAGGCTTGACTTTTAATGTTCAGAAAAGGACAGCAACAAAACCTGAGGCTTGCAAAAGTTAAAATATGATGATCAAGACCCCTTGCACTAAATCCCAAAAGTCTACATGCCTAATAAAATGGTGAATTGGGGAAAAAAAAAATCAACACAAGGAGACCACAAGAATTCTCTATTTCAAACTGGGCTTGAATGAAACAAAAATATTTCCCTGAGAATGTTATCATAGAACTGTATCTCTCATGACTGTGGAGATAGATTTTATATTATCTGCATGGTATCCAAATCCCTAAGCTTAAACATTTACATAAAAATTGCGTGAGGGCCCTGCTGAACCCTAGTATAGCTAGCAGAAGCAACCAAATTACCTTTTGGAAAAACATGGCTTCACTTCATGAATACTCCATTGAATATACACTCACAACCTGAAATTACAAAACATCTGAGAGTACAACAGTAGACGTCACCCACAGTAGAATTAGAATCCAAACAACTTAATATAACTACTAGGAAAATGCTATAAAAATTAGTGTAACATAAATGAAGTCCTAAAAGTAATCAAACCACAAGAAAGGATTAAGACTACCTACATAGAACACAGAGATGTTTTAAATAATCAACTCAAATTTTTAGAAAAAACACACATAGCAATTTGAAAATTCAATGCATACATTAACAATAGACTGGACACAAGTAAGGAGAGAAATTATATACAAAAATATTACTGAGCAAATTTCCCAGAATGCAGCACAGAGAAATAAAAAGATAGAAAAATTCAAGGAGAAGTTAAGACATAGGGGTGCAAACTGAAGTGCAGTGTAAACATAAATGTACTTCTTGAAGGAGAAAATAGCAGAGATATTGACATTATCCTTATTCTGAGGCAATGACAGGAGTTTTTACCCAATTAAAAAGGACTCCTCACTCTTGAGAAGTGTAAGTCATAAGGAATATAGATGAAAATAAATATACATCATAGTGAAATTCGAGAATGAAAAATTTGAAGAGTAGATCTTCAGGATAAGACTATTTACCACCTATAGATCCTTGATTTAAGAATTTCTAAAGACGAATTATGGAAGAATGGAAGCTGTAACAAAGACTTGGGATTTTATTCTGATTGTCACTGAACAGCATTGTAGTGTTTTAAAGTAGAGAATGAATGATGTAATTTTAACTCATATTTTTAAAATATTGCTCTGAATTCTATAGGCCTAATGAATTCTAAGAGCAGAAAGAGCAGCTACAAAGCAATTGCAGAAATCCTAGATGGGAAACAATAGTCGGTGGTAGTAATGGGAGAAGTACTCAGAGATGGAACAAGTCTTGCTGAAGGATTAGAAGTCATATCCGAGCAAAGTGTTGAGTCAAGCATGACTCATAGGTTTCTGGCCTGAGCAACTGAGTTCATTGTGCTGCCTTTCATAAAGACCGAGGATAATAGAGGAGAAGCAGAGTTGGAAGAAGGGGAAAATCAAGACTTTTTAGCAATTTATTGCGTGCCTCTGATGCACAGATTTCTTAGCGCTGAAATAGGTACTAACTCATTCAACCTTCACTACAACCCTGGAGGAAGGAAGTGGTATTACATTCCCTTTAAAGATAAGTAAACTGAGGTCTAGAGAAGTTAACTCCCTTGCTGAACATCACACAGCTGTTTGACTTTGAAGTTCATACTCCCAAGCATTGCTCTTCCCTGCCTCTTAGGATGTCTCTTTCAAGCTGAGATGTATATTTATGCTATCAACCACAAAGAAAGAATAGGTTTTTGAAAATGTAATGATGAAGTATGATATGGTTTAGCTGTGTCTCAACCCAAATCTCATCTTGAAATATAATTCCTACAATTCCCACTTGTCATGGGAGGAACCCAGTGGAAGGTGATTGAATTATGAGGGTGGGTCTTTCCTGTGCTGTTGTCACGATAATGAATGAGTCTCACAAGCTCTGATGATTTTAAAAATGGGAGTTCCCTGCACAAGGTCTCACTTTTAGCTGCTGCCATCCATGCAAGATGTGACTTGCTCCTCCTTGCCTTTCACCTTCCACCATGATTGTGAAGCCTCATGGAACTGTAAGTCCAATAAACATTTCTTTTGTAAATTGCCCAGTCTCCTCAAGTATGTCTTTATCAGCAATGTGAAAACAAACTAATACGAAGTAGAAAAAAAAAGAACTGGAGCAGTGTCTCTCAACTTTTTGTATGTTCTTGGACCATTCTCAAAATGTAAAACTTTAGGCACCAAACTTGAAGAGACTGAAACTAAAGCAATATAACCATTCTATGGCACAGTGGTGTCTCATACTACTAATGAAAGCATCCAAAAGCAGAGAATGTTCCCTTGATCGTCCTTCAGAATTGTGTACAAGAGCACAACCTTTCATTGCCCTGGACATTCCTAAGTCTCTGTGAATGAGGCAGGAAGGAAGGGGACACTGATGTCAGGCTGACTTCCCAGCAAGTTGATCAGAATATAAGCTCCATGAGGGCAGAGATTTTTCTGTTTTGTTTCCAATATATTCCCAATACCTACAACATCATCTCAAGTATAACAAGTACTTAACAAATATTAATGGTATGAATGTTTCAAAGTTGTACCCTGCTCCAATCCCAAATGCCTGATTGCTCTCAAAAGTTTCACAAAATATTCTATTTAAAACAAGCACACAAAAACTCAACAATAGCAAATGCAAATTATGTACATTAATCAAAATTCACAGAACCTGTGAAGGTTGGAGCATTCTTGAGTAGTAACAGGATAGATAAACATCATCAAGCTAGGACATTGCATTTACCATACACAAAACCCATAAGCTGTAGGTTTTGAGGCAATGAATCAGTCTATGTTTAAGAAGGCTTCAGAAAACGTAGTGTCCTTGATTTAGAGCCAGTGTTTGATTTAAAATAAAAGACATAGATGGATGGAAGGAAGAGGAATGAGAGATAGGAGAGTTTGGTTTTAATGAACTGATAATTTCAGAAAGGTCAATAGAAATAGTCACTGGAAGGAGTCAGTAGTAAAAGGAAAAAAAAAATAAGGAATTAAACAGTTGTAGGAGGGGTTTTATCAGTACATGATATGATAGCTAGCCAGGAGGTTGGCACTTGAAAAGGCAGCCAAAGATGACAGATTTAAGGAACATGGTTGTGATGATTTTTCCTTGAAGCTGGTAGTTTGAAGAAACTGAATTGTTTACGGTTCCTGATGATGTCAGCCCCAGGCTTATTGCTCCGCACTCGGTAGGGCATGTCCCTGAGAAGTTCTCCTGGCATCTGTTGAAGACAATTCTACCAATCCATGATATTTGTCATGTGTATTGGAGGATATAGTACCAGTCCCTCATATTCTGAACTTTCACCTTGGGAGAAGATTACTTGGATTCCAGAATTCTCTACTCTAAATCTAACCACGTGACCAGAATTTTCTAGGAGGCATAAGGCTCTCAGGGCTGTAACTCGAGTTGTTTTTTTAGATCCAGGGGAAAACGCACCTTGGAGAGAGTTCTACACAGATGGTTAGAGATGAGATTTGCAGGAGCCCATATGCCTCCTACCTGGCGGAGTTATAGCAGCATGTGGTGATGACAAGTTTTAAGTCTTATAAATGGGAGGCCTTGAAGGGGTTTTGAAAGAATTTTCCTCCAGTGGCTGAGGGCAGGACTGAGTGAGACCCAGGTTGTTTCCATTTAGGAGGAGTTGTATTGGTTCAAGATGGCTAGAAAAATGAAGCTATGTTCTTCAACTCCCCTTATGAAGTCTTAAAGAGTAAAAATTGCAGAGTACTATATTATTACATATCATCATCCCAACCATTGTAAGAAAACTGCATTTCTTATTTTCTAATGCTGAACAAATTTGGCCTTCTCCATAGTCATTTCTTAATCTTCAGTGATATGAACACTGTTCTGTGTAAGAAAAAAATCAACAACTGATATCTCCCCGTAGATGGTGTATAAATTCCGACTTTCTTAGGAATAAGAATGTAGGTAATTGTGTGATGGGGTAGGTGGGTGTATGTGGGGACAGTGCGTAAGCACGGGTATATTTATATGATGTTCTCAGTTCATGGTTTTATTTCTTTAAGTTTTAAGAAAATAGAAAACAACAGTAAACAGTAATTGTTTAAATGGCAATGGCATTTTAACTAACATTTTTTTCTGTTCACAGATGTTGAGACACTATAAGGAAAGAATAACATTCAACCTTTCTAAAGAAACGAACCAAGCTTTTCTATCACTACTTTTTACATTGGTTCCACGCGGGTGGTCTTTTATTTCACAGGGCATATTAATCTCCTGTTATATGTAACAACCACTACTGTGTGTCATCTCAGTGCAGTACAATAAAGTGACTCCAGAGTTACCCTCCAAACTTAGTGACCAGGCTTCTCTTACTGTGACAAATGTTTATAGATTCTTCTAATTACACGTCTGGTTTAAAGCTAAGATACCAAGAGAATACAGTTCTCTTTTGTAAAGTTCCCAAGGTTTTTCTATAACAATCAATTACCATAATGAGTTTTTTTTAAAGCTTCCATTCATCATTTTCTTAAAATATATAAACTACCCTGGATAAAGATAAATAGCCATAGCCAGCATACCCTGAGGCACTCTACGAAAGGCCTCCTTTAAATCAAAATCAACTGGAAAACATGTTGGGTTTTATTTCAAAGTCAATCCTGCTTAAGTCAAAAAAAAAAAAAATGTGTACAACAACAACAACAAAAAAAAGGAGTAAAAGAAAACCCTTGACAAGTCAGCTTCATAAGAGGACACGAGACAATACATCATTATGACAATTATCTCTGTAGCTCACATGTATTTGTTAAATGGGTCTCGCCAGCTAGCTCTTGTGCCATTAAAGCTAGGAACTAAATCTCTATGTGGGCCTTTCCTTACCTATTAACTTATTAGCTCCTTCTGTTCCTAGGAAAGCAGCACCCAAACTGGCAGTTATTTGGCACGTCTCTATCTAAACCAGGACTTTTCAACCTTGACACTATTGCAATTTGGGGATGTACAATTCTTTGTTGTCTGAAGCTACTTTGTTCATTGTAGGATGTTTAGCAGCATCTCTTGCCTCTATCCACCAAATGCCAATTGCAGACACCTCCCTCCCCCAAATTATGACAACTAAAGATGTCTAGACATTGAAAGGTGTCCCAGGGTGGGTGGGGCAAATGTCCCCTCCTGTTTGAGAACAACTACTCCGAACTTTCCACATATATTAAATGTGAGAGGATTCAGTAAGACACTCTGATAGCATAAAAATGGCATAAAATTGAGAAAACTAAGGTAAGGAATAGCAAGGTGATTTAGCTGGTTGGATCACAGAAAGGATGAAATAGGAGAAATTTGGGTTATGATGGAAGAGAGAACAATAATGGCATGGAAAGATTTCCTATGTTATTTAAGCAAGATTGTTAGATGTTGTTTTGTTTTGTTTTGTTTTTCCTCATTGCTATTCCTTAAATGTGGACTTTCTACAAAATATATTCTTCAAACTCTTGCTTTTTTCTCTACTCTTTCCCTCTTGTGTCTTATATACTCATGTCTTTTGTCATCTACACTAGGAAGCTGTGTCAGCCTTCACTGCTCTTCCTAATTTAAGACCCTAATCTAAAACAACTGTCATATGCTTGCACCCAATATCCTCTATAACACCATACTTTGTGCTCAGGCTACTACTTTTCCAGGCTTTGAGGCTCCCAAATTTATGCCAATAAACATAGAAATATAAGGATTTTAAGGAAAAATTTTTAAAGGAGGATTTTAAGGGAAAATTTTAAAGAAAATTTGCATGACTTACACGTGCCCTCATGTTTTTTGTTTTTGTTTTTTTCATTCTCTTATATCCCATACCCTACCTGATTAGGCAGAATAGGGAGTACAAAAAGATTTGAAATTTCTAAAAATATTTGAGTTGTCTTAGCTTTGCTTTATTTTAGCTGCGTTACATCAGATAAATCATATTCCTGAGTTTGAATTTTTAACATTCAAAATGAGGCTTTCTCCAAAGGTCTTTATGCAGATCAAATAAGATACCACATTCAGGGATGGAAAAACCACCCAATAATATGTCTGACATTTCATATTACATATTTTATAATTTAAGAGTGTTTATTTGCCTGCAAAACTCTTCGTTTTTGAATGAAGTGTGGGACATAATGTCAAATCATAATATGTAAGAGGACACTCTCTTAAAATATTTTATATGATTATTAACATAAACAACTGTTTTTCCTGTATTATTGTCCTCTGACTTCCTGATTCTGAAAGCTTCTCATTCATTGTTCTTCCACATAATTCTAAAGGAATATTTTAGATAACCTTAGCCACAATCCTGAGTTCCAAACCATAACCTCCAAGTTGTTCCTAAAGATATACTGTCCCAATTAGCCTTTAAACCAGAGCCATTATCTGCATATCTGAAGGAAAATAAGAGTGTCATCTCAAAAGGCATGCATAAGTTACTAGAACTACAGTTAGCCCCCTCTAACCAGTATCTTTTGCATATTATAGACCTTAGAAGACATAATTTTTAGATAAATGATACTTGATTTGGTGGTTATTTATGGAGGAAAATGACTGGGTTGCCTCAAAATAAAATATATCCTATGACAGTGACTTATACAGAACATTGAGTTTATGGAAAATGCAGTGGTCCAGAGAAATAACTTCTTTATTTATGTCAAAGATTTAAAAAATGCTACATTTAATTTTAATAGCATGATGAGCAGTATTCCCCCTGCTTGACAGGCCTCATTACACTGTAGCATGTCCAGTATTTGCCTTATTTAACAATTTTTATCAATCATTTAAGAATAGGAAATGCACTCAAAAAAAAAAAAGACAGACAAAAAAAGTGATAGACGTGCAGTATAGAGCCTGTTAGCTCTACACAAAATTGCCTGGAGTCGTAGAGAGTCATGAAAAATAAAAACAGAAAGTTTCTTTGGTAAACTCTAGGCTCATGATTTGATTCATTTAGAAGACAAAGACGATCCTTATTAATTATATAAGTAACCGTGATTCCTATTTACCATAAAATATCCCTCTGGTTTTCTTTATAGGAATGGCTTATCTTTATATACCTAACTGGATTCATAAAATTTGTGTGTACATCCTCTTCTGGTCACTCTTAGACTCTTCCTTGTAACTGTTAACAATAGTTATCCTTCGCATCTTTTCTGATGTGAAGCTCCTTCAATCAAGGACTCCTTTCTAAAGTTCTCTTAAAATGTGAAAATGCAAAGCCTGTAACAAACCCAGCACTGATGTAGAAAGTTCCACCACCCCAAGTAATTTCTGGACTAATTAACAAAAGAAAGAAAAATTATAAATCAAAACTTTTAAAATTATTTATTCTTCAAAGTCTTATTTTTATTTCAGTCATATTTTAATTCTTTTCTCTTGCAGGTATTCATGTTTCCATTTTATTAATATTTACCTCACTCCTGTCCTTATCATACCATTCATGGAACCTTATGCTTTAAATTCTTGTTCTATACAGTTTTAATTGTACTTTTATATTACATGCTGTTTCAAAATTGTTTTTAAAACACTGGCCTTGTATTAGATGATATTAGGTACATATAAACTCTGGCCTGCTTCTGATTCTGGTTGAATATTTTAAGTACTCTAGGTGTTAGCACCTCTGCTATAAAATAAACATATTTTTGGATAAATATTAAAATAAGAATTGATTATTAAAATAAGAACATATTTTGCAAAATAGCTGGTCATTAAATCTCATTTAAACAGAAAATTTTTGACTTTATGACTAATGGAATATTCAAACAATATCTATTTCTCTTTTCAATCCATTTATTATGTCCTCTTCACTCTCACTAAATATAAACTACTTAAAAGAACAGGGACTTTGTTTTACTTACAGTTAAACTCATAGCATTAGAACAGCACTGTGGCATAAGCTCAAAAAGAATAGGCAGAATTGTATTAAATTGACAAATATAATTCACATCCCTAAAATATCTTAGCAATTCTCATCAGTTGAATGCACTTTTTTATTCTCATTAAAATACATTAAAAATTACTTCACTCATATTAGAAATCCAGTAAAAAAGAATCTCACCATAAGTCAACTGTCTCAGAGATTTTTATAGGAATAGCTTTTATTTTTAAAAGAATAATGCTTCAATTCATCTACCTTATTCTGCCACAAAGAAGATCTATTGGAAAATAAAAGGATTTGTGTGGGTAACTCATAAAAAGCCATATTAGAGCCCTCTGGGATAATTTTTCAAAATGGTGTAGTGTTTTAACAGCGTGATTCTCATTGACTTTAATGGGAGTCATGCAGCTAACACCACATTTGCTCTTTCAAAACGTATCTCTAAGTGTTCTGTCACTAACCCTTATAAGTAATAAAATGGTACACTCTATTTCTAGACATATAAACATAATCATGTTTATATCAGTATAATTATAAACTTTTTGTGCCATCATAGCTGGGTTTTCACTATGCTATCACTCGCTTTTTGTTTGCATAAAGACCCAATTTTTAATGGATATTATGACGTGTGTGTGTGCTTTACGGTATCTGATTGTGACAAGACAGTTTTGTCCTGATAGGAAAAAAGTCCTGAATGTATATTTGTATTAGAAATCACTCATTAAGATACTTATTTACGTCCTTTTAGATACAGCTCTCCAATATAGATTTACAGTTTGGGAAAAATATGGCAGTGTGATGTCTTTTTGTTGCAAAACATATAGTTTCAGCACCTTGCTGGTCTACTGTAAATATATGATTTTTAATAAAATAAGATTAAATATTTAAACATTTCTTCACCAAAATATATTAGTTATTACCTGCAACCCAGTCGTAGTCCTAAATTTCTCTAAATATGTCTACTGTGCCAGATTGTATGATGACTTCACAATATGGGCAAATGTTCACCAGAAACCATAAGGTAGTTTCTAATAAAGTCAGCTATTACATACTACAAAAAGTTATTACATAGTAATTCATTTCAACAGTTCAAAAATGTAAAATAATTGAAAAAGTGAATGGGCTACATACATTGAGCTCTCTGAATACTTTGCAACACTCACAAGGTGTTTTATTATCATAGGGTCTTAGCACTAGAAAGGATATCAATGACCTCATAGTCCAGCTTTTCCTTATTCCATCCCATTTTCAGATGAGCAAACCCATAGAGAATGATTAAAACATGTTGCTCATAATGTTTAAAATTCTATTAATATGTGGCTCTAAAATCATTTTACTTTTAAAATCTTTTTTGAATGTTTTCTTGAAGCAATTTGTAGAGAGAGTTTATCAGTTTGTGGACAAGTGAAGACTTCAAACCCTCTCCTCATCTACATACAATTGAATATAAAATGATTAAATAGTAATCCCCCTAATGTTTTACATGTGTATAAGATATTCATTTGGTTTTGAGCAAGCGTTTCAGAAGCCAATGTTTCTGCTTAGTGAAGAAGCTGTTTATAGCAGAGACTCAAGACAATATTTAAGATACCTATGTCATAGTCACAGCTCAGGCAGAGACACGAGAAACTGCCTTTGAAATCAGCTCTGAACATGATAATAAGGCAGATGCTTTTTCACTACTAGCAACCTGTGAGTCATGTTATTTTCGTGGGTCTTAAGAAATCCACTCAGAGACTGGCCCATTAAGATCCAGAACTTCTATGTCCAAATGACAATAGAACAAAATAAAGCACACTAACCACCCTCAGTGGTGACTTAAGGTAAAAAAAGACATGGTGTATGTAGGATGGCAGGGCAGCGACTGATTGGGGTAGAGGCTAACAACGTGGATTTAAACAGACTGAGAGGCCACAGAGGATAGAGATAAAAAGAAAAATATATCAAGGAGGGATTTATATGTGACTGTAAGAGACAATCACTCAAGGTAACCCAGGAGTCCAAATACGAGTTGAGAGAAAGAGTCAAGTGGAATCCTGAACACACCCTCGAACCATTATTCTCACCATCCAGCTGGCACACACACACACACACACACACACACACACACACACACACACACTCAGAGAGAGTGAAAGAGAAAGAGAGAGGCTCTATGTGGGGTTGAATAGGTCACTTGAACCTGAAGTAAGGTCAACTTTGTATGTTCTTTCACATATTGTGTGAGTGCTTGACTGGCTAATAACTGCACTAGTTTATTTTGGACTATACTACCACATCCCTCCATGGTGAACAACATTATAGATTACAAAGAAGAGGACCGGTGAAATACAGTTGACGCAGGAGGACGGAGAAATCTAGGCTGGACTCATTTTAAACAAATTATCTTAATTATATCTCTTAGGAGTGTCATTCATTCTAATATTGGAAACTCATAATAGAATCCCAATATGAACAATTTAATTTGTTTCATATGCTTACAGTAATTGTAAAATGGATGGTGTATAGTAATTTCTTGGTACAGTAGGTAAATCATTTGTAACTAATATTTTATTATCTTCACGAAGTTTATGGAGTCCTACAATATTATGTACTATAAATATATATTATTTATAATATATTGCATAGATTATATACTACTGTCTTATATTATTCTAGAAATGCCCTCAACTGACAAATAATGTGATCAGGCAAGCAGCAATATGTGTAATGAAAACTTATCAATGATTATTCTTTGCTAAAAGTGCACTTATACAGACACACTAAATTACCATTAAGGTTGATCAACTTAGATAAATTATCTGCATAGACAATTAGATGCAGCATTAAGGGTTAACCTATAAAGTTTTATTGAGTGACAAAAACACTACCAGGTAGAGTCAAATATTAGAAGTCTTCTAAGATTTCTAAGAAGTCTTCACTCTCCTTCTGATCTATTCATCAGGTTGTACCATGGAGAGGTATTAGTACATAATGGTGTATAGCATGGGTTAAACCCATGCTACATGTAGTATAGCATATGTTCATTAATTAAAATTTTGCCTCCACTACTCCTTAGTTGTGTGATTGGGCAAGTTACTTAATCTCTCTAAACCTAGTGAAATAAGGTTAATAACAGCTGTTATCTCATCTATGCAGACAGCTTACCCAAGTGAACAGCACATAGTAGATGGTCAGTAAATTTCATTTTTATTACTGTATTACTTACTTTGACTACAGACTAATCATATGTTCATAGACTGTGACCTGTGTTTCCTCTATTCCTCTTCATTTGAATTCCTAGAGTCTCCACCTTGAAATTTGCTTTGGTGACCTAATTTAGTTATTACATTCCTGACCTTTTTAAATTTTATATTCTAAGAACATGATCTATACTTCGTCAAACCCAGCCTGACAAACCAACACTGACTTCTGATATTTGATTATTTACCTTGGTATTCTTGACTGATATAGTTTGTATGTTTGTCCGCTCCAAATCTCATGATGAAATGTAATCCCAAAAGTTGGAGGCAAGGCCTGGTGGGAGATGATTGAATTACCGGGGCAGATCCCTCATGAGTGGCTTGGCGCTGTTCTCATGATCGTGAGAGAGTTCTTGTGATACCTGGTTTGGAAGTGTGTGGCATCTCCCCACCTCTTTCTCTTGCTCCTGCTCTCACCGTGTAACTTGCCTACTCCTGCTTTGTAAGCTTCCTGAGGCCTTCACCAGAAGCCAGATGTTGGTGCCATGCTTGTACAGCCTGCAGAATTGTGAGCCAACTAAACCTCTAAACCTCTTTTCTTTATAAATTATCCAGCCTTGAGTATTTCACTATAGCAATGCAAATGGCCCAATACACTTGATCTTTTTTTTTTTTTTTTTTTTTTTTTTGAGACGAAGTCTTGCTCTGTCGCCAAGGCTGGAGTGCAGTGGCGCAATCTTGGCTCACTGCAAGCTCCGCCTCCCGGGTTCACGCCATTCTCCTGCCTCAGCCTCCGGAGTAGCTGGGACTACAGGCGCCCGCCACCATGCCCGGCTAATTTTTTGTATTTTTAGTAGAGACGGGGTTTCACCGTGGTCTCGATCTCCTGACCTTGTGATCCACCCGCCTCGGCCTCCCAAAGTGCTGGGATTAGAGGTGTGAGCCACCGCGCCCGGCCTCACTTGATCTTATAAGTACACTTTTACTTCAATTAATTCTGCTATACCTAAGAAGTAGAAGTCCAAAGCCTTTTGGTTTACCCAATTGGCTGCAGACATAACTGTTTCATTAATTTTTTTCATAATTTGTATGACAATAACAATGTTTACTATATTCTGCCACAGGCCTGGCAGGGAAGTTCTAGATAAAGGGTGATGCCATCAGCTATGATTAGCTCACCCTGAAGAATAATCATCCAATGACTGATGGAGGTCATCAATAGTCACTAAATTCCTTAGTCAGAGATTATAGTTCCAATCCAGCCTGCCATCTAGCAAATATCTATACTTGGAAACGGTAGATTTTAAAAAGAACGCAATGACAAAAGACAAAAAATTGAATGTAATGAATCAATGCAAATCCATCACTGCTATTGGGAAAGATTTCTCAAAGTGATTGCCACAACAATAGCTTCCATTTATGTCTCAAATCATCCTTTTAGTTATGGCCCTAGCCACTGCTTGTATAACCTGGGTATAGAGGTATCAGTTTGAAAGAATTCTGCACCAGGTATATTTGGACAAGCAAGCATACGCATAGGTATTATAATAGCACTTCATTTTATAAACCTCACAGGTTTCTTATTTATTTTTGCCATCACTATGCTATCACTATTTTTAAATTGACAAAAATTGTATATATCATATGCAACACATTGTTTTGAAATATGTATACAAGTTGGAATGACTAAATTGAACTAATTAGAAGATGAATTACTTCACATACTTATTGTTTTCTGCTGAGAACAAAACCACCTTTTTAGCAATTTTTAAGAATACATTGTTATTAACTATGTCGCCATGTTGTACAATAGACTTCTTGAATTTATTCCTATCTAATTGAATATTTGTATCTACTGTTTGACCATCTCCTCAACCTCCCCTTCTCCATTGGCCCCTGGTAAAAATTCTGCTCTACTTTTAAAAGTTTAACTTTGTTAGATTTCACACATAAGTGAGATCATGTAATTTGTCTTACTTTGACTGGCTTATTTCACTTGCCATAATGTTCTCTAGGTTCATCCATGTTGTCACAGATGAGATAATTTCCTTCTTTTTAAAGGCTGACTAGTGTTCTATGTGTCTATATACCACAATTGATTTAGCCATTCAGCCACTGATGAATACTTAGGTTGATTCCATACCTTGGCTATTGTGAATAATGCTGCAATAAATATGGAGGGCAGACATCTTTTTGGCATGCTGATTTCATTTCCTTTGGATATATCCCAAGTAGTGAGATTGCTAGATCATATGGTAGTTCTATTTTTATTTTTTATTTTGACTCCCCAAAAACTTAATACATTGTTAATTTTTTGAGGAAATTCCATACTGTCTTCCATAATGGCTGTATTAATTGGCATTACTATCAACAATGTGTAAGGGTTCCCTTTTCTCCACATCCTAACAATTATTTTTCATCTTTTTGATAATAGCCATTCTAACAGATGTGAGGTAATATCTCATTGTGTTTTAACTTGCATTTCTCTGATGATTCACGATGTTAGACATTTTTTTACATACCTGTTGGCAATTTGTATGTCTTTTTTGAGAATATCTATTCATATTCTTTGCCTATTTTTTAATCAGAACCTCACCAACTTTTTACTCAAAAGCTCCACTGGATATGGAGGTATGCTCTTGAAAGACAGTGTCTAGTGTGCTTGCTTCCCAGGACTTTAAAGTCACTATTGCCAGAATTTGTACTCAGGTTGGGCTCTCCAACCTGAGTTCTCAAACTTGTTTGAGACAAATTTGGAGTGCAAGTTATTTATTAGAGATTTCATTCATGTGGAAGAGATGAGAAGGAAGTAGAACTCTGCAAAGGGAGAAATTGAACTATGATGGTGGCTTGACAAAACCTTGGTCAACTCCTGGAATATATGGCCCACCAACCCGGGAAGGCCAAACCTTTATATTTCTGCCTCCATCAGTCACTGGATATGAACTACCTAGAAAGGGTAAACTTTGACCCGGACCACTAGATTCTGCCTGAAGGCAGAATCCCTACCAGCTGGGTAACAAACCCTTCCTTGAAGATTCAAGCAGCAAATCACCCTGTGCGATGATTGAGTGTCAACTTGATTGGAGTGAAGAATGCAAAGTATTATTCCTGGGTGTGTCTGTGAGGGTGTTGCCAAAGGAAATTAACATTTGAGTCAGTGGACTGGGAGGGGAATACCCACCATCAGTCTTGGTGAGCACCATCTAATCAGCTGACAGCAGAAAAGCAGGAATGGAAAGAGCAGACTTGCTGAGTCTTCTGGCCTCCATCTTTTTCCCGTGCTGGATGCTTCCTGCCCTCAAACATCAGACTCCAATTTCTTCAGCTTTTGGACTCTTGGATTTACACCAGTGGTTTGCCAGGGGCTCTCAGGCCTTTGGCCACAGCCTGAAGGGTGCACTGTCGGCTTCCTTACTTTTGAGGTTTGGGGACTCAGACTGGCTTCCTTGCTCCTCAGATTACAGACGGCCTAACATGGGACTTCACCTTGTGATCCTGTGAGTCAATACTCCTTAATAAACTCCTTTCATATGTACATCTATCCTATTAGTCCTGTCCTTCTAGAGAACCCTGACTAATACACCTTGTCCACCACAATGTATTTTCTATCTATCCACTTTCAGATAACTGATCAATTGTATTTTGATATTTCATACCTAGAACAAGGTATTGTGTGCTATATTCAGTCACTTCCCTCTTCTCATCCCCACTTTACAGCACCATAACTTTATCCCCTCCCACAACACACACATATTTCCAGGAGAATGAGAGGTGCAGGCTCTGTGCTATGTGATATTACCTACATTACCTTGCACAATTTCTTTATGCAAATGAGAAAAAAATTATACTCAAGGTCATGTAGCAAGTACCAGGATAGAGTCTGATGCCAATTGATTCAAGGTCTGTTTGTAAATTCTATACCTTAGCCCCTGAACTATATTGCCTCCATATGAAGTCACTCAAATACCACATTCATAAAAATTAGTATTTTAATCAGGAATGTTTACATATTACATATCGACACCATACTTTTCAAACCAATATCTCAAAAGATGTGCTATATTTCCTAATTTGACTTTGCACCTCCTTAATCAGGAGACACTTTTACAATATCTAGCCACATTTATCAAAATAGATGACAGTTATTAGACATATATTGCTGGTCTTAGGAAAAGAAATATTGCAATGCAAACAGTATTTTACTAGCAAAAGTTAATATAAATTTCCTAACACTTTAGGTAAATTTGGTAGTCTGAAGCTCTGTGCTGACTTTACTAAAAGTTTGTGATCTTTGTATGATTTTCTTGACTGCATATTCCTGAAGGGTACTCATCAAACGACATTATTTTTATGAATGGAAATTCTCCCACTTAGGCACTATATAAACCCTTTCTTTCAGTCAGATATTCCTTTTACAGATATTTATCTTCAGTTGCTCTTTTAGCTGGCATTATTTCAAACTGAAAATGTAAACACACGTTCTAAAACACCTGTCGTTCTGAATTTTCCAGTATAAATTTCTATGAAAGGATCACAGATATGTTCATAAGAAGTTTATCTACGGCCCAGTGGAAATTCTAGCTGAATGTATAGAGGGGCTGTTCTAATATTTTTCAATCTGATGGCAAACCACTAAGCCTGATCCATTTAAAGATCACAGTAGAAAAAGCAAGCAAGTTTTGGTCCTTTTATCCCATATATTAAAATGATTTAGAGAAGAGTAGGCAAAGAGAAATTTTTATAGCAATTGATGTCTATTTTGCAAAGTAATGATCATAACTTGCTCAATTTTGACACATTTTTTGGAAAAGGGATCCCCCCACCCCATCCCCACACTCATACAGAAAAATATAATTTTCAAGTCCTAAGCTTAAATACTTAATGCCTCATAGGATGGAATTGACTCTGTTTAGCTACTGCAAATCAGAAGATCCTGAGACACTAGTTACTCACTCATTTTCCAATTCAAAAATGGAGTGACATGCAAATAAGTAAAGAAGGCTTTGCCATTTTCTTGGTGTTAAGAACTTCCACATCAATACAGTTAGGAATTCATCAGCTGCCTGCTATCTACAGTTTTTTCATTGTTTCATATCATTGTCATTAAGCCACTTATTAACCATGTTCTGTTCAGTATAAATTTAATACCTTAATCCATTTTTTCATGAATTCCCACAGGTGATTATTTCACAGAATATTGTTGAGTGGCATATTCCCTTTTGGCCTTTCTTAGTACTCATGGGAATTTCTGGACTATAGGACAAATGCTGTTGCTACAAAGTTATATTAAATTGTTTAATTAATAGGAAACATTATATTAAACCTAATTTTTCCTTTGTGATAGATCTCTGATTTGAAATTTCATTCCTGCCACCCTACACAGAACTCAACTGAATAACCGGCTGTGTTCCTTTGTGTGGATCGCAATGAACCCTCATTCGTTAGGGTCTGTTTTTCCTTTTATTCACAAGATGGTCTGAATCTTGGAGGGTCACACAAATAGCTGCCCAACACACAAAAATAGAGCTCTCTGCCACCATGACCAATCCTCTTCATGTTTGAATTGTATGAACTCTAGCTATTTGTTTCTGAGACTCTATCAACTAACCCCTGTCAGAACAGGCCACATCAGTTAAATGAATTATTAAAACTGTAGATGTCTAAGGCACCATCCTACCGCCAACCACACTGAGTGAGAATCTCTAAAGTCGGAGTTTGGGAATCTGCTTTGTAACCAAGTCCTGTAGTCACCCTTGGACATATTAAAATTAGAGAACAATTGAGTCGTAATAGGATGTTTAACCTATTTTCAGTCTATTATTCAATATTAAAGAGCCCTAAGACACCCAGTCACGATGGCTTTTTCAGTAGCTGTTTTGAAGCAAGCCTGTGTTCCAAACATTTAATGGAGAAAGATAAAATATAAAAAGAAAAAAAACAAACAACAACAAAAACAGCAACACAAAGCCTGACTCAAAAGCGAACCGATATCTTCTTAGACCAGAAAAAAACAAACAACGACAACAACAACAACAAAACCCATAAATTCAAATTGAAAAGAACAGCTGAAAGTAAATGACTTTTTGGTTCCTGAGTCAGAAGCTGGCAATAAGAGTAGGGTCTCAGTTTCTGTGTCCAAGTCTTGCTTTTTGAAGCAGGGGATACCAAGGGCTCTGAGCTCATGAAGGAAGCTAGAATTCAGGCTATCCAAAATACGGCTTTATACAAACTACAGGCTTACGGAGACAGGAGGACAAAGAACCATCTTGTGACCAAGAACTAAGCCAAGATAAGAAAAAAAGAAAACCAAATCAAAATCTAAATCAAACCAAACTAAACTAACAAAAATACTGCTACTCAAAATGACCCCGCAAAGCCAAATTCTAAAATGCATGAAGAAACCTCATGCAAAGGAAGACAGCCAATACAGTCTGCAATTAACAAAATCAACAATTAAAACATGAATTTACTTCAATAAAAATAAGGTAAAGGGCCCATATGACTGAAAAATGGAAATAAGTGCAATATGATTAGGATGCTAATTTCATAGGCTTAAAAGGCTGAAAGCTCGTGCTCTCTCTCTCCCTCCTCTCCACATTTGGAGCTGTTTTCTCCAAAGTCTGCCTGAGGATTGTTATCTATCTCTGTATTATTGCCCTTTATAATAATTCTATTAAATTTTCTCCTCAGAATTTAGAAATGTTAACAAAGATTTTTACCATGATATTTAAAAGGGAGGCATTACTTCATTTTCTTAAATAGGACAACTGAGATGAAATTAATACTTAAAACTAAAACTTTATGCTGAAAGAAAAAAAACAAAAAGAAAGGTCTGTCTACCTACTTGTTGACTTAGTCATTAGACTCCATTTTTTTTTTTTCTCTTTACTAAGGCTAAGCTTACATTTTCAACTGTATTGTGGTATATATAGCCCTACAATGTTTGGTTCCTCACTTGTCTGCAGATGTAGAATACCAATTTAAAACAAGGGCACTTTAAGCTTTCCTACTGCAGAGTTGGAACTACACATATTGTGCCACCTTCTTAGGAACTACAAATTTTAAAGGAGTTTGTTGATTTTCCATGTGTCATCGTCAACTATATAGGATCCAAAAGCAAAGCATGTCTTCAACTCATTGCAGAGGAGGTGACTAAGATTAAACCAGCGGAGAAGACATAGCCATTCAGAAGGCAGCAACTTGAAAAATCTACCCATAAGTGATGTATTTTCATATGAGAAATAATAATCTCATTCCAGAAAATGGTTTTCATGACCTCTCACTTCTAGCATATCCAGGGATTATCTGCATGAAGGCATTGACAAGAAGATAGATATGGTGGCCTAGACTTGATTCTCACATTGAATATGATAAAGACATTTAACACATGATGGGATACCTAATAAAATATTTAGTTGTTACCTAATCTTTCATAAAAATTAATCACAAATTTGTTTTAAAAAATTTCAGGAGGCACAGTCTGCTTTGATCTCAATCTCAAAGTCTGCCACAAAATCTTCAGTTCTGGTTTTATGCTGCATGCAAAAATAAATATTGCCTATATTGCTTAGCTGTCAAGTTTAAGAAGATTATAGATACATATTTTATCATATCATCACCTTGAGCTAAACAGCGTGGATGAAAAATATTGTGGGCAAACAGGAATATTGAAGAGCAAATTGTGGAAAGAAATTAATAATCCTTTGCTTTCATCTTTCCAATTCTTTTCTTCCTTCTTCTTTGATTCCTTCCCTCTTTTCTTCTTTCCATCATTTGTTATTCAAATATTCATTCAAAACTTAATTTAACATTCAAATTTTTCCTCTATACCAACCATGAGTGCTAACAAGATACAAACAGAAAGGAAAAAAGTTAATCTTTCATGGTGTTACTTTCAAGAGGATGTACACAAAGCACTGTTTGAATATGGAAGATACACAATATGCTACCTTGAGTGGCAAGAATAATGCTAGCAGAAAGCGTAATAAATTACCAGAGACTAGGAAGATTAGTATGAGTTTGCCATGCAGAGAAGTAGGGTGAGATTGTTCCAGGATACAGAGGTGGTTAGTCCATGAAGAAGACAGAAAGACATGAGACAGCACATGTTTTCAAGCAATTACAAAGAAGTCTGGTCTTTTCCTTAGTAATAAACCTGTCATGGTGAATTTTATATGTCAAATTTGCCAGATTTTGGTGCCCTGTTGTTTGGTCAAATTCTAGTCTAAGTGTTGCCATGAAGGTATTTTGTGGTGTTATTACCCTCTATAATATGGTGGGCCTCACTCAGTTGAGACTTTAAGAGCAAAATCAAGTTTCTCAGAGAAGATAGAATGCTGTCTTGAGGCTGTAACATAGAAATCCTGACTGTTTCCAGCTACTGGACTGCCCTACCAATTTCAGACTTGCTGGCCTTCACAATAATGTGAGCCATTTTTTTGTTGTTTTTCAAATCTCTTTCTCTTTTTCTCTCTTCCCCTTCTTCTAACTTCCTATTGGTTCTGTTTTTCTGGAGAACTTTTGCTAATACTAATGCATACTGAATATTAGCTGTACTATGCACATTTTCATGGCTCATTCCATTTACTCCTTATTAAAACCTCAGTATAATCATGCTCATGATGAGTGACAGACAGAAACTGAAACTTATTAAATAAAAAAAAAAAAACTTGGCTAAAGCCAGTCTTAGCCAGAGGTTGAGCTGCAATTTGAACCTCATTTTGTGTGACTCCAAGGCCTTCATTTTTAATCACTACACTGTTTCCTTAGAATATAAGTTGTAGGGAGCTAATAAATATATTCAAAAAGGGGGTAATGGAATTTGATCTCAGTATTAAAAAGATAAATTATCTGACAAAATGGAAGATAGATTGGAAACCAATAAGATTTTTAAAATCATTAATATTTGCTTTTTTATAAAACAAATAATTGGTAAAAATTATACAATATCCAAGGCACAAATGGTCTCATCCGATATCCTGTGTCATTTTTCTGCCAAATGGCATCTCCTCCATGTGGCCACTATGCTTGTCTTTCCTGCAACCAATTGACTTGATTAAATCGAAACCCTCTCTTCTTTTCCCTCCACTCCTTCATAACACCTGTGTGTTCAAAAGTAATGTTAAAAAAAGGAAGGCCATCTTTTCAAAATGTCTATAATGGCATCTGTGTGTGTGCGCGTGTGTGTATGCGTGTTTGTGTATTTTCAGTAGCTATTAACATGGTCTAAGGTAATGAGTTCAATTCTGCTAAAACGTATTATTCACAGATCCTGCCTGCAAAGAAGTTATAATCTAGCAAAGTATGTTCAAAAGCAATTATAATACAAGTAAATATAAGAAATATTGAATGAGAGTTGGAGATAATACTCTATCACTAAGAAGAGACCATCACATCTTTTATAGTTAAAAATATCAGCAAATCAAAAAGCAGACATTTTAGGCAGAAGTAGAAATTAAACTTTACTTTTTTGCTCCTTTTTGGTGCTTTTTGTTGTATAGTGCAGTGATGTGTTAAAAAAAAAAAAAAAAAAAAAAAAAAAGATACTTTATCGAATGTTTATATTTCTTTTCTCCTCTGGTATTGCTTCCCAAACAAAGGGAAAGGCATAAATAGATCACCAAATTCTTGAGGTTCTTGTTCCATAGCTATCTATTCTTCTGCCTCCTGGTTCTTCCTTTTTTTTCTACTCAAACTCACCTTATTTTAGCTATTACTATTAGATTCTTCTACCCAGTCTTCTGTTGCATGGATAGGGAAAAGGCTGGGTATTAGAGTCAGAAGGATGTGTTTCAGAGTCCCAGATTCCACCATTAGTTACTTCATAACCTTTGAGAAGCTTCTTCTCTGAGCCTCAGGTCTTTCAATTAGAGTAATGATATCTGCCTTTTATGACTATTATTAAGCCTACATGAGATATATGATTATCACTCTCTGGTATGTACAGTGAGAAATCAATAAATATTCACTAATTCCCTTAACATGTTTTGGTGATTTTCTATTATACATAGAATAAATTTTCAAATTATTTAGTACATTAGTATGAAAAGAAATGACTTCTGCAGTTTGGTCTTGACCTACCCTTCCATTCATTCCCCTGGGACACTTTAACATGAACTTTGTGCCCAATCAAAACTAGCCTATTTATTGTCTTAAAAACAAATCATATTTCCCCATAAATTTTGTTTCATTAGCCAATAAAACTTGAAATTTTGGGTGGATCTGAAACTTACGCAACTTGGGAGGTGTTCTGGAAGGAAGGAAGGAAGGAAGGAAGGAAGGGAGGGAGGGAGGGAGGGAGGGAAGGAAGGAAAGGAAATAAGGAAGAAAATTTACAAATACAACATAAAGTACAGGCTTTGGAAGGGCCCCATGCCCACTGCACTTCCTTTGCTTCCCAGAGAATGTGCCTCTGCCCACTGCACTGTTTATTAATCAGCTACCCCCTTTCTCTTTTCTCTAATTATTAAATATAATCTACTCTCAACTCTTAAATAGGGCCTCCTCTTTGAAGATTGGCAATTGTTTCAAGCCCACTGCAATCTTTTTCTCGTCTAAATTCTTCTAGTGCTTATTACCTGCACTCCTCATTTAGTCCGCATTACATATTGATATATATAGTTACTGAAGTTGACATGCATATATAGTTTTACAAAATGTCTGATTTGATTACCAATTCCCTGGGTATGGGTTTTCTTCCAGCTCTGCCTCCCCTGCCCAGCCCAATTTAGTGTTTTCTGTATGTAGGTGCTCAGTATTTTGTTGATTCATATCACAGATGATATTTTCAAGATCCCTTTTTTAGTGAACAGACAGCACAGATTTTATGTGTTTTACTTAAATATAAATTGCTCCTGTTATAATTTCAAAGGCACTAAACCCACCCAATTAAAATTACATAAAGCACTTCTTATTTACATGCTATGTGAAATGTGTTAAACTAAATTGATATGTAAAATAGATTTTCTCTAAAAGTTAATGCTCATAAGAATTATGGGGCATCTACCTTTTATTTTTGTTACATTTCAGTACCTTTATGTGGGGATAATTTTATTAAATTTTTTACTAAACAATCACCTCAGGGCACTTTATAGTTTCTGTTCCTAAAGAAGTCTAACTCTAAAATAGTGTTATCCATATGAAAGAGGGTGTATTTCTAAATGAAGTGTCATTAAAAGCGGCAGCAAGGAGAGCATTTATGCACCATGTCTTAAACCATCCTTCCTTCATTTGTGCTGCTGTTGAAGTATATTTCTTAAGCCCTTGATGTGACTATATCAGCAAAATATAATAAATTAACATGAGTAATCCTCAACTTTTATTATACTGTATCTTTTCACATGAAAAGCATATAAGTAAGCATGAAATACCATGAATTTTCTACCCCTAACTGCATTATATAAAGAGCTGTCGTAGGCATATGAAGTGCTTTTAATCTGAATGAACTTCATTAGCTTTGGATTTAGTTGTGCATTCAGGGTACAAGTTGAAAGGCCTACCTGTTTGCTCAGGCTTTTCTTGAAGTTTGCCTGAGCAACACAGAAAGGATGTAGTGAGATGGGACAGAGGTATTAAAAATTATAAGAAAAAACACTTTTGAATACTCTCAGAGATCTATGCAACAGACTGATACATTTCATCTAAAACTAATCAGGAATTGTTTTATGGGGGCTTCTAGTCAGACCTCTAGGAGTCTCCACAACCTACGGACCATGAGGAACCCAAGAAAAGGTGCATTGTGACAGGAGGAAAAAGAAAAGTCATAGCAACAAAGACAACTGCCATTTATCAAGGGCTTGCTCTGTGCCAGGCACTGTTCTAACTGCTGTGCACGTCTTATCATGCAAGCCTCACAATAACTCTGTGAAGTATATGTGGTTATTTTCTTCATTTTACAGATGCCATATAAAGGCCACAGAGGTTAAATAACTTGCCCAAGGCGACAGTTAGGTACCAGCAGAGTTGAGATTTGAAGCCAGACAGTCTGGCTCCAAAGGTACTCTTTAGCCACTCTGGTATGCAGAGAACACAAAATAAATAAATGATATAAAAGACAAGGACTCAATGTTTAAGAAAGTTACATTGTATTGAGGAATGGCTGTTATCTAAAAGCAGAATAACACATTACTATTAATGTACTACTTAATAAATGCTTATAAGTAAAATTAAGTGAAATTAGAAGATAAAAGATAAAAGACATAAAATCATTTTTAAAAGTAAAATATGTTTTCCATATGGAAGACAATGACTCTGCTAATCCATAATGGCCCTGGAGTCTCTTTAAGGGCAATGCTAGGCTAAGTGCAAGCATGTATTTGTATGTGTATATGTGAGTGTGGAGAGAGGCAATTCGTGTGTGTGTGCCGGTGGTCGGGGGGCGGTGTGGTGGAATTTGTCCTCAAAGAATTCCTAATCTCACAATCAGTCATTCATATAAATAAATAAATGTTTCCAAGATTAGTATAAGTACTTGAATAAGCTAAATAAAATGTAATGATATAACGCATATGATATGGTATAAGGCATTACTTAGCTTGATTTAGCCATTCCACAATGTATACTTATATCAAAACATCATTTTGTACACCACAAATACATACAATTTTTATTTGTCAGGTAAACAAATAAATAAAACATTAAGTGTTAGGATGTTGTGATCATGAATATAGAACCTACATGATAAATAAAAAAGCAATCTCTCCTAAGATTAAGTAAATTGGAACTTCTAGGATAAAATATTTCAGCAACAGCATCATATAAAGGATCAAAAGGTGCTGGATCACAAACAATTTAGACAGGAGTGAAAGTTACGTAATCCAGAAAGTGAGCTGGATGGTATAAAAAGCATCATCAGTGATAATGAATATACTGAGATCAAAGATGCACAGGAAGAGATGGAATAAAATTGTTCTGAGAAATAGAAGATATATTAGTCCATTTCACACTGTTATAAAGAAATACCCAAGACTGGGTAATTTATAAAGGAAAGATATTTAATTGACTCATAATTCTGCACGGCTTGGGAGTCCTCAGGAAACTTACATTCATGGCCCAAGATGAAAGGGAGGCAGGCACCTTCTTCACAAGGCACAGGAGAGAGAATGAGGAATGCAGGAGGAACTACCAAACACTTATAAAATCATCAGATCTCAGATCTCGTGGGAACTCACTCACTATCACAAGACAGCATGGGGAAAACCACCCCCATGATTCAGTTACCTCCACCTGGTCTCTTCCTTGACATGTAGGGATTATGGGAATTACAATTCAAGGTGAGATTTTTGTGGGGACACAGCCAAATCATATGAGGAGAGAAGAAAAAAAAAACTAATATTTCTAAATAATCTCGAAAGTATGTGCATGCATAAAACAGTGCATCAAATATTGTACTTTAAAAAGCCACTGCAATAGAAGCAGAGCATGAAGACTTTTACTAATGCTGATATTCAGGAAGGACTTCATTCAGGAGGTGATGATATTTTAGATGTAAAGGTAGTAGCATTTCACTACATAATGATAAAAAGAGGAGGAGGAATGTTAGACAGATAGATATAAGAGCAGAAGCAAAATCCAAGTCAAAGAGATGGGTAGATAGCCCACAATATAGTCAGTGAACACCATGTAGTCTGATAGAGACTTGAAGGACACTATTGTAGAGTGAGGGGTTGGGAAAAGGTTAAAAGTTGTAGCTACAAATCATACAGGTGGGTCAACATCAAACTGTGAAGGTACGGGAATGCCTTGGCAATGCATTGAGTGTTAATTTAGAAATTAAGAGAATCACCTGTGGTTTTCCCATAAGGGGCTGATTGCTCAGAGAAATGCTGCCAAAAGATTCCACTATTATTAGAATATTTACAAATTGCAGAAGGTTTTTGTGATGATTAACAGAGTTAGTTATGTAACAGTGTCTGGGAAATGGTAACTGCTGAAAAAGTATAAGCTACTATAATTCTTATGAGTAGTAGCAGGGTTAGTTTCTCTGGGCTAGGTTGTTTGGTCTGATGTAATTCTACTTTTTAACACAGCAACTCCTGTGGTCAATTACAGATATTTGCCAGGATTGTGGATGTAGTGATAACTACATATCAGTGGACCCAAATGGAATCCACTGAGATACTCTAGCATCTGCCATCACTGAGCTTTACAATACAGAAATCAACAAGCATGTTTAACAAGCTTATTTTAACAGGTGAACATTTGCAAATATGAATACTACATTAATTAGGAAAAACAACATGATGAGGATAGTCAGCACTGTGATCCACAATAAAAGCAAATCATGCTGTCTTTAAGCCAGTGGGTGTTATCCTTGCATAAGAACCCTAGGATCATGCCCTTAATTAGCTAATTATTTAGATATTAGAAAGGAATCACTGAACAAGGAACACACACCCCATGATACAAATGACATGAGTGGTGTGTAAATTTACTTTCAAGAATAAAGAGTGTCAATGAACTACATATGGCATGCATGTGTAATTAAAAACAAATTACAATGCAGAGAAACATGAACATGCTAGTAAATTAATCTCCTCAATTAAAACAAAAAAGTCCCAAAATTTTAAATAGAAAACATATGTATTTTCCACATGAAATATGGAAATGATTTCCCTCTGCTTGACTCAATGTTTATTTAAAAGAATCAACAAGACTGCAGAACTATATAGGGAATATTTCACTGACACTGTGGTGAGCACAAGACTTTTAATGACAACAACAAAAAACAATCCCCTTCCTCATTTGTTTTGGCAATTTTTCCTTCTGCTAATTAAAGATGGTATACTTGAACAAGTAAAAATAATCTACCATAAATAAATAGTGCTCCCCCCTTTTTGTAGTTTTCCATGCAGTAATAAATATGACATTCCTGATATATAACAGGAAGCAGTATCACTTAGATTTATGAAGACTCTCCCACTTTCCTTGCAAAGGAAAAACTCCTGGACTTGGTGGGCTGTGACCTAATATTTAAACAATCATAGCTTATGTTCTGTGAACCTCATGGCAAACTTCAGTTAACAATGATATACAACAAAAATGACTCTGTTAAAAAATACATGCGAATATAACCGAATAATAAGTGTAACACTCTAGGAAGCATACAACGGATTCCCCAAATCTACTTTGTTATACCACATGAATTTATTTAAACCTCATTTTACTAATTTTGGAATTATCTGTTCATTACTTAACTAGCCACTTACTTCATAATCATTACCCTTACTATTTTCCAAATTAAAAAAAAAACTATAAAGATACAAAAAAATATATATAAAAATAACAGGAAGTTGATGAGATAGGTAAGAAAAATTAGGGTAAATGATATAAGATGAAGCCAAGTATAAAATTAGTACACAAATGCCCAATATAATTTCTCATATACTCTATTAGACATTGGCTGCAAATTTGTCTCTGAGTTTCCAGAAATCAATCCCGAAAATATGGTTAGTTTCTTAAAACACAATCCAAAAAGCTAAAAATAGGCATGATGCATCATTGAAGCACTGAAATTGAATTTCATAATGCAATGATGCATTATGTTTCAAAAATATTTTGTAATACTTTTCAATTTCAATTTTATTGAAATTCCATATGATGGAATTTCTCTATGTTTTCATGTACAAAAAGAACCAATCTATATAGTGAACAATGAGCTAAGATAGAAAAGTGGCCAATCAATGTATACCGTGTGATACCAACATCCTTATAATAAATGCAAAAGCAGGTTCTGAATGACTTTCTTAAAATGTTGTAATATGGCCTGCTGATTTAAGCCTTCATACCAATCATAATAAATTGGCTTAGTTTTCCATGACCTAGATTATTCCAAGGACATTATTTGGATTACAAAAGACTAAAAAGACTTTAGTGGTTCTTGAATTGTGGTTTCCAGACCAGCAACATGAACATGACCTGGGAACTTATTAGACATGCACATTTGGGGTGGGTTTCCACCTCAACTATTCTGAATCAGAAACTCTAAGGGAGTGAGGCCCAGCAATCTGTAATACTTCCAGGTGATTCAGACACATGCTCAGGTTTGAGAAACATCACTTTCCACAATATTCTCTGTGTACTTTTTATAGGTATTGTTTTTGTTTTGTTTTTTCGTTTGTTTGTTTTTGAGATGGAGTCTCGCTCTGTTGCCCAGGCTGGAGTGCAGTGGCACGATCGCAGCTCACTGCAACCTCCATCTCCTGGGTTCATGCCATTCTCCTGCCTCAGCCTCCTGAGTAGCTGGGACTGCAGGCACCCACCACCACACCAGGCTAATTTTTCTGTGTTTTTAGTAAAGATGGGGTTTCACTGTGTTAGCCAGAATGGTCTTGATCTCCTGACCTCGTGATCCACCTGCCTTGGCCTCCCAAAGTGCTGGGATTACAGGCATGAGCCACTGTGCCCGGCCATGTATTGTTTTTGTTTGTTTTTTATTTTTGTTTGTTTGTTTGTTTTGTTTTGGTATGTATGTATTGGGAAACAAGACCAAATTCTTTGACAAAATCTTATTATCCAATTGGGGGCTTACCCAAGGATTTAGTTCCTTTCTCTTATTCCTTCAACTGGTATCTTTCTAGCAACTTCCCTTTTTAATAGCAACTCCACTGGAAAGAAATAAATGAAAAATTAGACAAGATACAATTGTTAATTTGAATACACCTATTACTAATATTTAATGAGTTCAGATAGTTAGCAAGGCATGTGTCCAACTGAAGTTTACAATCTAGCATAAAGATAGAATTTTCAGCATATTTTTTTCAGTGACTTGAGGAAGAATGTTATTCTCTTATCATTCCTGTTCTCTTACCAAGAATAGTCAATAGTAATGTAGTATTATTCCATAGTGTGCCTAAGCCAATTTACTATTCTCAAACTGAAGTAATTTTAAGCAAGACTTTATTTGGTTCAAGAGAATAATTGGGAGAACCTTTTCATCATCTCATTAAGTTTTATCAAACAACCTTTGATTATCACTTTCTTTCTGGCATATATATATATGCCAGAAATATATATATATATGTCTGAATCACCTGGAAATATTACATACACACACACACACACACACACACGCCAGAAGTTATATATGTATACAACTTGACAAAGAAAAAAAATCACTTTTGGCTTTCTCTTGTGCAAGTGTCTACATTAAGTCTTATATTCAGTATTTGGGGTTTGGATCCCGTTATCCAAGATCCTAATTTTACATATGAGCAAACTGAAGTCTATGTGAGGACCCCATGAGAAGGCAGCCACGTACTAGCCAAGAAGAGAGCCCTCACCAGAAACCAACCATTCAGGCACAGTGGTCTTGAACTCCCCAGCCTCCGGAACTGTGAAAAAACTAATTTATTCTGTTTAAGCTAACCCAGTCTATGGTATTTTGTTCTCCTAGCTGAATCTGAAAATAACTTTTAAAACACCTATGTATAGCCTTTTAGAATTTAGAAGGACTTTTTAGCGCTGTACAGTTTTATGACACAGGTTTTAAATTACTAGTTTCTAATAAATGAAGCAATTTTTGGTGGCTATGTTTCAAATAATAAGACACACAAGATATCCTGACAGGTCTTCTTCCCATTATGGAATAATCAGACCTTGCATAAAATATAACATACGTGGTATGCCTGAGCTTATGGGTAATAAAGAAAAGCCTGATGTTCCCAGCGCCATGACCACCATCATCACGTAAACTGAAACTCAAATGGTGAACAATACACATGCACTGAAGGTCAGTTTACACAGAGGGTGAATGTTAATAATATCAGCATCAAGAGCTATCATGGAAGAGAGGGGGACTAAAACTGAGGCTCTGAATTAAGCCATGGAAGGATTATATTGCTTCTAGGAATGCAGCTCCTTTTGGTTCCGAGGAGTAACAAAATTACAAGCTCTTTGGAGAAAAACATCCTACTTATAGACCCCACAATTTTCTGTAGGATAAGATCAATTACATATGAACTCTCAATTATGGGCCAATGTGTAATGTATTCACACAGCAGAATATTTTATAGCAGGGTTTGGCAAACTTTTTTCTATAAAGGGTCAGATATTAAATAGCTTAAACTTTGTGGGTCACATACAATTTCAAATGTTTTTTACAACACTAACAATATAGAAATAATTCTTATCTCATGGGGCTTACAAAAACATATGGTTGTTTGGATTTAGTACATAGGTCAGATTTGGCCATAGGTCAGTGGGACATAGATTGCTAATCCCTGCTATATACATCATTGAAAACCAATGAACATAAGTAATCAGCCTAAACGTAAATAACACAGTAACACAGTAAGACCCCATATCTACAAAAAAATATTTAACACAGTAAGACCCTATATCTACCAAAAAAAATCTAACACAGTAGGACCCCATATCTATAAAAATAAAAATAAAAATTAGGCGAGTGAAGTGGTGTGCATACACCTGTAGTCCTAGCTACTCAGGAAGCTGAGGTGAGAGAATGACTTGAGCCTAGGAGTTGGAGGCTGTAGGGAGCTAGGATCTCACAACTTCACTCCAGCCTGGGTGACAGAACAAGACCCTATCTCTAAAAAATATATATAAATAAATTAATCAATAATTAATGTTTAAAAAGAATTAGAAATATAAACCCAAAATTCAGTATAGTTATTTCTTCTCAAGGGGGGGAAATAAATGAGAACACATAAGTAGATTAAATACTCTCAGTAATATTCTAGATCTTAAGTTGGGTGGTAGAATCACAGGGATCTTTTTCTATTATGTTTCATAACTCATATAGATGCTTCACACATTTTTATATTTCAAATTTTATATCATTGGAACTATCACTGTATCTCTAAATGATTTAATTTTATAAAAGTAATTTTATTCTTAGTAGTCAGGTCACTGGCTCTCCATGACATCATACTTCTCACTGCTAAAAGAACAGTCATGGAGACTTTCAGGAGAAATACATGAATAAATTAATTGATACAGACTTACATAAGTAATTATGAATCCCTTTCACATATATAAATATTGTATATGTACATGTGGCCATAAAAAATTTAAAATTTGAAATACTGGATAAAGTAATCTATTTCCTGAAGTTTAAAACAGTTCATAAGATTATGTTTATATGACTCAAAGACAAAGGTTCAATGGCTATATTGTACAGCAGGAATAGTTATAACGTCTGTCAACCGTATGTATATATTTTCTAAATACACACATTACGCAAAGAAATTACAAAACCTCAAAACTATAGTTCACCTAAAATAAATATGGCATTGTATACAGGGTGTTGGCTTGGTGCTAAGTAATTATGGGAAATAACGTGAATGTGATCCTTAAGTTATACAGGCTTATATCAGATTTCTGCAAAAATCATATAAAATTCCTTTTTCTAAGGGTCTGCAGGGGAAACACAGAATATTAATTTTCACGGTGTTCCATTCCAGTATTTCTTTAAGAATTATATGTCTGGATAAGGCAGTTACTACATACTAGCATTAATATAGTTGAAAACATTTCATGAATTGAATGAGAATATTTCCATCCAAAAAGTGCCAAATAACAGGTCACCTTAAGTAAATGGAGAAAGGTATAATTATGGGTACATTTAATACCCGTAATGAATTGAAATTTTGAAAGCTTGCCATTGTTTATATGTCATATACTTGTTATAAATAAATTTTTTAAAGGTATAGCACAAAGAGAACATTAAAACTTCAAAGATGTTATACATATATATATATATGCTGTATTTGTTATACTATGATGACATACTATATTATTCAGTTATATTCAATCTTGACTGCCAAGCAAAATATATTTGCCTAACCTGAAATTATGGATTTTTATTTTCTTTTCTCTTCAAATTATTTGGATTTAAGCTAGCATTTATAACTAACAAAGTCTGATAGATGATCAGATAAAGATTAAGAAAAAATTCACATGCCATAAATTTAAATATGAATTGACAGAGAAAAAAACACCACTCCATAATGAGAGGTGATAAAAATAATGTTCATTAAGATTTCATGGAAAAAGTGAAGTAATACTACTTTATGTTACTCAGATAAACTAAAAATATTTCACAAGCAATGTTTTAACTTTTAAAAAATGTAAAAATAAACTTTTGGCCAATGTCATAGATCCCCAAAGACAAATTTTTAGAAGTTT
Source organism: Symphalangus syndactylus (assembly GCF_028878055.3). Classification (NCBI taxonomy): domain Eukaryota; kingdom Metazoa; phylum Chordata; class Mammalia; order Primates; family Hylobatidae; genus Symphalangus; species Symphalangus syndactylus. The sequence continues at coordinate 105,474,365 of NC_072428.2, read as the reverse complement.
AAGCACCAACGATATTTAAGTTGGAATGAATAGCATTGTTACTGTCTTTCAAGTCACAATAACAACCTACGTAATAAACCCTGAATTTTCAACCATTTTAACGAATTTGCTTGTTATTAATTATGTTGACCATTGCCAAGGATACTAAAGCAAATAAGCTTTTTAAATGTACTTATTCATTCATTCACTAGAAAACAAGATGTAGCAATTACATACTAAATATTGGTCAAAGTAAGTGAAAAGTTAATAGAATCTTTTTCTATTTTTTTTTTTTATTTTTTTTTAGACAGAGTCTCCCTCGGTCACCCAGGCTGGAGTGCAGTAGCCAAGCGTAGCTCACTGCAGCCTCAAAAGTCCTGAGCTCAGGTAATTCTCCCACCTCAGCCTCCCAAGTAGCTGGATTACAGGCATGCACCACCACAAAAGGCTTAAACCATATAATCTTAAGAATCACATTGTCTACTGAAATAATATGCTCTTAAATCTTAATTTGCTTTCATTGCAGTAATAAGCAAAAAACTATTAGTTGTACTATAAATACTTTTAAAATAGTTTCACTTTTTTAATAGCCAGATTTATTTACTCAACATTTTCCAACCTAGATCATCAAAATAGCACCTTTTCATCATACCTTGACCATCTTGTTTCTTTTCATGCATATATTTGTAGTAAATATTTCTAAGTATTTATAATATGCAATATTTTGTTTAGAAAATTGATGCATGCTCAGTGTAGAGAAATTAGTAAACAGTGAAGTATAAATAAGCATTAAATATTCATATTTCCACTACAAATAAATGATCTGTTAATATTTTGGCATGACTTCTAATCTGATTTGGCTGCATCCACACCCAAATCTCATCTTGAATTCCCACCTGTTGCGGGAGGGACTTGGTAGGAGATGATTGAATCATTGGGGTGGGTCTTTCCCATGCTGTTCTTGTGATAGTGAATAAGTCTCACAAGATATGATGGTTTTGTAAGGGGGACTTTCCCTGCACAAACTCTCTCTTTGCCGGTTGCCATCCATGTAAGATGTGACTTGCTCCTCCTTGCCTTCCACCACGATTGTGAGGCCTCCCCAGCCACATGGAACTGTAAGTCCGCTAAACCTCTTTCTTTTGTAAATTGCCCAGTCTTGGGTATGTCTTTATCAGCAGCATGAAAATGAACTAATATACCTTCTTTGAGACACAGATTTAGATACAAGCATGGGTCTGGGTATGAATATAGGTTAATAGGTAAATAGATATGTCTGAAGCAGGAAGTAAGGATACTCTTGCATGCCTGAGAAACTATAACCAATGACTACAAAGAAGCATTTGGAAAAATGCTTAGATGCTGAAGAGTAATATGTGAGTATATGTAGGGTATATGAATCATGGTGATTATAATTATTTCCTAGCACCTTCTACTCCAAGTGTGGTCCACAGGCGGGTGTCATCAGCATTACCTAGGAGCTTGTCAGAGATGAAGAATGTCTCATTTCTTGCATTATGAATCAGAATCTGCATTTTAACAATATTCTACTGATTTACATACACATTAAAATTTGAGAGGCACTGGCTGGGCACAGTGGCTCACACCTGTAATCCCAACGCTTTGGGAGGCTGAAGCAGGCAGATCACGAGGTCAGGAATTCGAGACTAGCCTGAACAACATGGTGAAACCCTGTCTCTACTAAAAATACAAAAATTAGCTGGGTGTGGTGGCACACACCCGTAATCCCAGCTACTCGGGAGGTTGCAGTAAGCCGAGATCGCACCATTGAACTCCAGCCTGGATGACAGAGTGAGACTCCATCTCAAAAAAAAAAAAAAAATTTGAGAAGCACCACCCTAGATGCTTTGTGAGCCATACAGAGCAAGTAGAGGTGGTGTATTAACATCAAATTTTTGGTTAGGCACAATAGGTACAAGTGTTTAAGACCCCATAATACCTTAAGGGATTCATGAAACAGTTTTAATTTCTTTTAAAATCAAAATTTAAAAATAAACTTTTATATGGAAGAAAGTATTTTAATATGTAATCTTAGTATATTTCATCTTTATTTCAGTGCAACTCTAAAATATAATTTTAATATGTTTCTTTGTGGAGGAAGGGGCCCAGGAAAGCAAAAATTCCTAGTGCCCACGAAAGTCATAATATTACCTCGTGACAAATAACAAAACACCGCCCCAAAATGAAGGAAATCCTGGGCAGCAGTCTCAGTGACATCTCCTTTTTCATCTGTGTCATCAACTGTTAGATCTACTTTTCAGGAAGAGTTACAGATCTACCCTCAAAAAAGACCTTACTATAAATCAATCATTTGTATGCAATTTATATGCCTACTAATGTCCATAAATGTTCATTTTAAAAGAAAACCTACAGTACTTACTTTTAAAATGTCTTCTGTTTTTAAATTGGCATGATTTCACAGGTATTTTCAAATGCCAGTAAACATTTCTCTAGCTGGGTTTTAATGACCAAATTGAATTTCATGGTATAAAATATAAACTTCTAGTGAATTAGTTTCCACTTGTTGCTACTGTAACACTATGATAAATAAATATCCTCGTTGCAAATCCATGATTATTTTCTTCAGAGAAGTTCCTAAAGTGGAATTATTGGTTCATTGCATACATACTTTTCAAACATGTATAGCTTTTGCTAACTTTCAATTTTGATAGTTTCAAACTTACAGAAAAGTTGCAGGAACCATGCAAGGAGCTCCTCCGTTCCCTTTCCCTAGATACGTCAGTTTTGCCCCGTGCCCCATTTGCTTTGTGTTCTGCATTCTCTGTCTTGCTCTCTTTCTTTCTCTCTCTCTCTCTTTCTCCATCTGTCTATCTCTATCTTTCTTCATCTCCCTCTTTCTCACAACCGTTTGAGAGTAAGTTGATACAAATCTGTCCCTTAGCCACTGAATAAATATTTGGTGCGTTTTTCCTCAAAGCAAAGATGCTGTGTTATACGACCACATGAACACAATTAGGAAAATCAGGGAATTAACAGGGGCATACTGCCTTTATCTGTTGCACACTCCATACTTCAGTGCAGCCAACTGTGCTGTCAATGTTCTTTAGAGGTCCCCACTGCCATCTCCCACCTCCTCACCCCAGAATCCATTTCAGGATTCACATCACATTTGTCGTTATTTGGTCACCTTTAGTCTGGAACAGCTCCACGTTGTTATTCTTGTTCTGGACAATTTTTGTTTGGTTAGTTTTTGTTTCAAATTTTTGTGGGCACATAGTAGGTGTATATATTTATGGGGTACATGAGATGTTTTGATACAGACATGCAATGTGAAATAAGCACATCATGGGGAATGGACATTTTATGTTATTGATATTTATTACAAAATAACTCTTTAAATAATATTGCTTCTTATGAGAGAAAGTATATAAGCATGTCCATTTCTTCATATTTTTGAAACATTAATGTTCTTTTTCAGCTTTCTCATCTGATAACCACAATATACATTTTGTTTTTCTTTAAATATTCATTTCCTAGATTACAAGTGAAGCTGAATATTTTTTCATATAGACGTAACCAATTTTTTTCACATTATTCTTTCATGTCTTTTGCATATTCTTCTATTTGAGACTGTCTTTTTAATTGATTTATAAATATGTTTCATTCTTTATATAATAAAGATGCTACCCTTTTGCCGACAAATATTTTTCCCTAGGTCATTCGTGGTGCGTGATAAAGAGAAGCTTTTCATTTGTATGTGGTGTTATATAATCAGTATTTCTTACTGATGCTCTTGCCTTTGGAATTGGGCTTGACAAAACCTTTCCTACTCATTATATCAATATCCTTCTAAATTTTCATCTAATTATTTTATTACCCGTTTTACATTTACTTTTGAGCATTACAAAGTATATTTTTGTATCTAACTTACATTTTCAAAAAATGTAATTAATTATTCCCACTGATTTGGAATGTCAACTTTAAATTATATAATCATACTAAATACTGACCAAAATAAATTTGCATCCAAATTTAATATTTTAGAAGAAACAGGAATAATAGAACTTTACACCAGAAGAAATAATAGGATATAATTTATTAATGAAGATAAAGGAAAACATGTGTTTGATGATTCAAAACAGAAAATAATTTTCCTTTTTAAAAAGGGATTAGAAATTGTATTTTATTGTTGTTTTGTTTTGGGTCTGTTAAGCTGGGGCCTCACACAAAAAACTGTAGTAATATATATAAGCATCTGGAGAATATTTTTTAATAAAGGGAAAGAGACAATTTTATTATTTACATTTTAAATAGACCATATAGAAATTAGCTTGTCAGTTTATTTTTACCTCCAAATCCCCTGACTTAAAATTTTGATGTTTAAGGGGAGAAATATCTCCAGCATCAATTAAAAAGATATCTAATACATTTGGACTGCAGCCTACTAACCATGTACCCCTTATATTACATAAGATGGCACATTCATTGCCAAACATACGTTTTATAAATTAAACGAATTTTAGTGTAAAGCTGTTTAATGAAACTAGCAAATTTAGACTTGTTTAAATGTCAGTAAAATATTAAGTACCATATGTTCTCTGCCAAGTAGTTTTTGGAAGCCCATGAAATTAATTGTTAAAAAGAGAATTTATCAACTTAAAGTACTTCACAATCAATGTTATCATTTAATGCATGTTTTGGCAATTATTAAACCCTAGGGAACAGCATGAATATCCTTATCAAGCCTGGAAAGACACTAATGGGGAGGAAAATGGACTGATGCTTGCATTTACATGTGGGCATGAGCTCAGAGAAAAGTGAAGGAAAAAAACCATAAAAATGCCCTCAGGCTCAATGCCCCAGACGGATATATTGCACAGCCACCAGAGTTTCCAATAGCACCATTTCCTTCATTAATCTGGTGTTTTATTCCTTTTCTTTTTTTTAATTTTTGGATACTTTTCGATTTTTAAGATAGCTAGAATTCTTTTATACATCTATATGCACTATTTATTGCTTAGATGATTAGTTCATATCCGTGATTAATAAGAATGTTCTATTAAGAACTTAATATGGTCAAAAGTGTGTGAAAAGGTTCAGGTTGGTTAAATTTATAAGTTATTAATGATAATAATATAATAGTTATTAAGTACTATTATTAACAAGCACTGTTCTAAGCATTTTACGATTATTATTTTATTTCTCCAAGCTAACATATGAGGTATTTACTTAGTTTTGTCTCTATTTTACAGATGAGGAGACTGAGGAAAGATGAAGTTCAATAACCATTTTTAAAACTTCATGGAAAACTGAAATATGTACTTCTCTGACTTGGGAAATGTAGTTATTAAATATAATTGTAATTTTTTAAGTCTCAAGATCATAAATACTTCTGTTTTTAATATAAATGATACTCATACTATTATAAGTATCAGCAGGCAAATAATTAAATTTGGAGTTTTGTTTGTTTTATCTTTGTTTTGTTTTTAGTTTTGAAGTTTGAGTGAATATCTGGTTGAACACTGGGTCTAAAAATCTGATTGAAAGAGAAAAAGCTATTTAGATACTTGATGAATCTGCATAATCAGTTTCCAGTAAATCTATTAGGTTGACTCAAACATAATTGCGGGTTTTGCCATTAAAAGTAATGGCAGGCCAGGTGCAGTACACACCTGTAATCCCAGCACTTTGGGAGATGGAGGCAGGTGGATCACCTGAGGTCAGGAGTTCAAAACCAGCCTGGCCAACATGGTGAAACCCCATCTCTCCTAAAAATACAAAAAATTAGCCAGGCATGGTGGCAGGCACCTGTAATCCCAGCTACTCGGGAGGCTGAGGCAAGAGAATCGCTTGAACCCAGGAGGCAGAGGTTGTGGTGAGCCGAGTTTGTGCCATTGCACTCCAGCCTGGGCAACAAGAGCAAAACTCCATCTCAAAAAAAAAAAAAAAAAAAAAAAAGTGATGACAACAACCGCAATTATGTTTGCACCTATCTAATAGGTGAGGCAACTTTTTCTGAATAAGGCCTAGAAGACTGCACATAGTGTAGAGGATGGAGTGAGGAGCTGGAGTCCCGGTGCATTGTGTGAAGGATGTAAATTGAAGGGGGTAAGAATGTTTCCCAGTAACAACCTGAAACATAGGGATTGTGCCAAAAAATACTTTCTTCTATATTCTATTTCTACTATTAATCACATTCACACTATCTCCTCCTCATACCATCTCATCCTAAAAAGTAATATGAGATGCTTTTCTTCCAGAAGTCTCAGATGTCTTCATAAAACCATAAGGGCGGGCCATAGCTGATTGTTTAACCAAAAGTGTATGATTGTAAGAGTTTGAAACAGTCATTAACATAAGGTTAAATAGCCTAAGTATGCAGGTTTTGCAGCTGACCTTAATATTTGATCCAATGTTTTACATTATTACCACATGACATAGGTGATATTGTAAAGTGTTTCTGTGAAAGCCATGGCAGGGTTATATCATTTCACTGGTAGAATCACAAAGTTTGGGCTTTTTAGCACTGCATTTACTGCAATTAAGCTAAGTAAGAAATATATAGTTTAAAATAAGGAAGGGTTTTGTATTAGTCCATTTTCACGCTGCTGATAAAGACCTACGTGAGACTGTGTTATTTACAAATGAAAGAAGTTTAATAATTCACAGTTCCACATGGCTGGGGAGGCCTCACAATCATGGTGGAAGGCAAGGAGAAGCAAGTCACATCTTAAATGGATAATGGCAGGCAAAGAGAAATATTGGGCAGGGAAACTCCTCTTTATAATACTGTCAGATTTTGTTTATTCACAAGAGCACGGGAAACACCTGCCCCCATGATTCAATTACCTCCCACTGGGTAACTCCCACAACACATGGGAATTCAAGATGAGATTTGGGAGGGGACACAGCCCAACCATATTATTCTGCCCCTGGCCCCTTCCAAATCTTATTGTCCTTAGATTTCAAAACCAATCATGCCTTCCCAACAGTTCCCCCAAAATCTTAACCCATTTCAGCATTAATTCAAAAGTCCATAGTCCAACAGCTCATCTTGAGACAAGGCAAGTTCCTTCTGGCTCTGAGTCTGTAAAACCAAAAGCAAGCTAGATATTTCCTAGACACAATGAGGGTATAGGCATTGGATAAATGCATCCACTCTAGATGAGAGAAATTGGCCAAAACAAAAGGGCTACAGGCCCCATGCAAGTCCAAAATCCAGTGGGGCAGTCAAATCTTAAAGCTCCAAAATGATCTCCTTTGACTCCCATATCGCACATCCAGGTCACACTGAAGCAAGAGGTGGGTTCCCATCGTCTTCGGCAGCTGCAACCCTGTGGCTTTGCAGGGTACAGCCTCCCTCCCCGCTGCTTTAACAGGCTGGCACTGAGTGTCTGTAGCTTTTCCAGGTGCACAGTGCAAGCTGTCAGTGGATCTACTGTTCTGGGGTCTGGAGAATAGCGGCCCACTTCTCACAGCTCCACTATGTGGTGACCCAGTAGAGACTCTGTGTGGGGGCTCTGACCCCACATTTCCCTTCTGTACTGCCCTAGTACAGGTTTCCCACGAGAGCCCTGCCCCTGCAGCAAATTACTGCCTGGACATCCAGGCATTTCCATACATCCTCTGAAATCTAGGCAGAGGTTTCTAAACCCCAGTTCTTTACTTCTGTGTACTTGCAGGCTCAACACCACTTGGAAGTTGCCAAGACTTGGGGCTTGCACCCTCTGAAGCCATGACCCAAGATCTACATTGGCCCCTTTCAGCCACGACTGGAGCTGCTGAGATGCAGGGCACCAAGTCCCTAGGCTGCACACAGCGTGGGGACCCTGGGCCCGGCCCACAAACCACTTTTTCTCCTAGAGCTCAGCTCCTATAATGGGAGGAGCTGCCTTGAAGACTTCCGACATGCCCTGGAGACACTTTCCCCATTGTCTTGGTGATTAACATTTGGCTCCTCGTTACTTACGCAAATTTCTGCAGCCAGCTTGAAATTCTCTTCAGAAGACGGGTTTTTCTTTTCTATCACATTGTCAGGCTGCAAATTTTCTGAACTTTTATATTTGGCTTCCTTTATAAAACTGAATGTCATTAATAGCACCCAAGTCACTTTGCTGCTTATATATTTCTTCAACTAGATACCCTAAATCATCTCTCTGAAGTTCAAAGTTCCACAAATCTCTATGGCAGGGGCAAAATGCTCTCTTTGCTAAAACATAACAAGTGTCACCTTTTATCTGGTTTCCAAGTAGTTCCTCATCTCCATTTGAGACCACGTCAGCCTGGACTTTATTGTCCATATCGCTACCAGGCTTTTGGTCAGAGCCATTCAACAAGTCTCTGGGAAGTTCCAAACTTTCCCACATTATCCTGTCTTCTGAGCCTTCCAAGCTGTTCCTACCTCTTACCCAGTTCCAAAGTCACTTGTACATTTTCAGGTAACTTTTCAGCAATGCCCCACTCTACGGGTACCAATTTACTGTATTAGTCCGTTTTCACGCTGCTGATGAAGACGTACCCAAGACTGGGCAATTTAAAAAAGAAAGAGGTTTAATGACTTACACTTCCACATGGCTGAGGAGGCCTCACAATCATGGCAGAAGGCAGGGAGGAGCAAGTTACATCTTACATGGATGGTGGCAGGTAAAGAGAGAGATTGGGTAGGGAAAACTCCCCCTTATAATACTGTCAGATCTCATGAGACTTACTCGCTATCCTAAGAACAGCACAGGAAAGACCTTTCATAATTCAATTACCTCCCACTGGGTCCCTCCCCCAATACATGGAAATTCAAGATGAGATTTGGATGGGGACACAGCCAAACCATATCAGTTTTGTACAGACCAAATGAAACTATGGAGTTTAGTGAGATAGTGAGGTAACAGAAAAGTCTCCTTTAGCTCATTCTACCTCCCACTGAAAGACCCGTATATCCCCTTTTTGTTAATGCTCTGCATGTGAATACTAAAAGGTGAATAATATGTTAGGGAAGGAAAAAAGAAAAATGGAAAGAACTAACATTGGCTGAGCACCTGGTACAGGTCACACCAAGGAACTGTGAAGATCTGTAGAAGACCTCACAATAACCTGTAAAGGAGATGGTGTTATCTCTATGATAGAGGAAAAGAAAATAAATATCATGAAGTAAAATAACTTGTAAGTTACTATAAATTGTAAGTTTACACTACTGTTAGGTAGTAGATACAGGATTCAAACTCGGGTCTTTTTGTGTTCTAAGTTTATGTATACATATTATCTTTAGTGCTGTAGATTAAATAATTTATCAATTATTTGCTAAATTAGCAAATAAATAGAATTACTGGAATTAGCTACCTAGCAAAACCCAGCAAAAAAGGGTCATGGACAAAACCGATACATTTTGGTCACTACAGTATTTTAAAAATGCAAAGAGAGGAGGTGAGAAAACAGTAGGGTTACTATTGAGTATTGGAAGGAAAAAGAAATAATCAAAGGAGCAAAAGATGTGAGAGATAAATGTTGTCTCAACAACTTTGTCTATGGGTTGTCACAAGAAAATGTTTGCCATGAGCTAAGTGAAACTAGAATAAAATAACATATATGAAAGCATCTAGCATCAAGGCTGTCAAATAGATGGTACTTAAATATTGCTTTTCTCCTCTGTGAAACTGTTTTCATCTGACTCTACTGTCATTTTGTGCCCCTGGTCCTGCACCGATATTGCTCATTCTTTTTCCATTTGTATTTCCAGAAGGTAGTATTATGTAGAGGAAAACCATGAGCTATAGCATCACAGAAAACCAACTCTGACTCTGTGACTTACTGTGTGGTACTTACTGTGGCTATATGGCTTTGGACAAGTTATGTGACTGCTATGAGTCTCAGACATGTTTTCTGATTTTATCTACATAGCCCAAGTCTCCAATTATAAAGTGATGAATCTTCTGTTTACTCTCTTCCTTAACTTCTAGGGCAGTGGTATCCAATCTGACATGCATCAGATTCACGTACAGAACTTTAAAAATACATATGTCTGTGCCCCACTCTAGATCAGCATTGTCTAATACAAATGTGATGTCAGCTACATAAATTTGCTAGTCTCCCCCACATTGCTAAAGTGAAAAGAAATAGGTTAAATTAATTTCAATGATATATTTTATTTAACCCAATACATTAAAAACATTATCCTTCAATTTACAAAAGTTATTACAAATAATATTTTATATTCTTCTTTTTGTTCTCAGTCTTTTAAAACCATCTCAGTTCGGGCTAGCCACATCTCAAGTACTCAATAGTCAAAAATGGCCAGTGGTGCTCATATTGGACAGTGCCGTCCTAGATCTCTGTCTTGTTCTGGCATTATTTTGGGGAAGTGACTACTGTTTCGAGCCTAGTACAGTTGGGGAGACATATGATATTCCAAATCTCTGACCTTTTTTTTTTTTTTTTTTTTTTGAGACGGAGTCTCGCTCTGTCGCCCATGCTGGAGTGCAGTGGCGCAATCTCGGCTCACTGCAAGCTCCGCCTCCCGGGTTCACGCCATTCTCCTGCCTCAGCCTCTCCGAGTAGCTGGGACTACAGGCGCCCGCCACCACGCCCGGCTAATTTTTTTGTATTTTTAGTAGAGACGGGGTTTCACCGTGGTCTCGATCTCCTGACCTCGTGATCCGCCCGCCTCAGCCTCCCAAAGTGCTAGGACTACAAGCGTGAGCCACCGCGCCCGGCCATCTCTGACCTTTCAACCTTTCTAAAGAAGCTGTTATGAATCTCTTTCTTTAAAAAATGTTATTTTAATTTTATCTGGAATGTCAAGGCATCTCAATTCAACTTTGATTCACACATACTATACAAATACTATGAGCACACTACACAAATGAACAAAACTCTATAATCCCATAAAATAAAATACATTAACTTAATTCTATACATTTTCTAAGGCTTTTGATTTTTGCTGTTTTTGTTGTTGCCTTACATGCCCATTTTCTTTCAAAATTATCTTTGTTGCAAGAATGAATAATTGAATTAAATGATTGTTGAATTCATCTATTGAAATGATTCTAAAATTCTAGTCCTGCAATGCTAGAAAAGATGTCCCCCAACATATTCTGTTCTATGGAAGTGGGAAGACTATATAACCTTTTATCAGCTTAATTACAAAGTCCATTTAAACAGAACCCCCTGGGGACTGTAGGGTTTTAATCTTTATGGTGTACAATTATCTTTACCCAATAAGTGCATGAAATAAACTACACTGTTCCTGATTCTCAGTTCAAATTTTAAAAAACATGTTGTGAGAGATAAATGTAGCATGTGAGCAGACATGGCTTGCTGCTTGATTGTTCAAAAATGTATCCACACAAACAATTGTTGGGGTAATTATTAATACTAAAAATACGTGAAGTTGCAGTGACTGTGCATTTGAAGTCTAGTATGTGTCATTTGTTTTATTCATGATAAACAGATCATTTAGATGGAAAAATCCCATCTGCTTAGATATATCTCTTATTATTTATGAGAACCATGTTTAGGAATGCAGGCAGCACATGTGCATAATTAATCCTGAAGAGAATTAGACATTGTTTGATTCACAGCTGAATGTAATTAGCATTAGGAAGTTTACATATGTTGGCAATAACACAGATTAGCAACTAAAGTGCTTGTTAAAAAATTTAACCTGAGGCTGCTGGAGCAGACCTCTCTTAATGATGCTTTAAATGTTGTTGATGAAGTAATAATCAATTTTGTTTTATAAATAGTAAATCAAGAATTTAGGTCTAATTAACAGTGCTACAGATCACTTCACTTACATATCAGATGTACTTGTGATATGTACTATGAACTTTCTTTGAATCTCATGTGCAAACAGTTGTTATGGAGCAGACATGATCCTTTCTAGAAAAAAAAATATTATTTTCTAGCTAGGAAAGGGTGACTATCTGCCTTTCAGAAGGACTCATCTAGAGGTGTTTAGCATGAGAATTCTGTCTTTGTCTCTTTGCTGCTTTTAATTGTGGGAGAAACAATGTCCTCTCCTTCACAAGCAGAGCCATTAGCCAGCTTACACACTGTGAAACAGAGTCATCTAATGGGGAGGGAGGAGAGAATGGAAATGACGAAAACGAGGCCAAAAGTAAAATTGAGCTGTAATTGTTTGCACTTCAACTTTGAGAAGCTCACCATTAATTAAAATGTTTCTGCATCACTCACCACCAGACTGGCAAGAAGGAGGTAAGGCTGTGAGAGAGGCAGCCCTGGTGCCTTTCAGGAAGCAAGCAAAGCCTTTTAGCAAACATCTCCAGTACACAACTGCAGCAGAATCATGGGGAGGCAGTCAGGCACATTCTCCTGTGACATTACTCACACAGCCCTTATTTGTGTTTTTGACTTTTCCTGTGCCTCGTTATAAATTAGCATTATACATTTTCAGAATCAGTGGGAATAGAGACACTCTTTATTCAGGAAACATTTATCACATTTCATAGAGTCTAAGTCTCACATTTATTTTTTCATACTTTAGCATCTCTGAAATGTAAGATGCAGTGATAACCATCGGAGTTAATTGGCAATATTTTTTCTTTAGTACGTAAATAATGATAACAGCATCTTAAATCCAATTATTAGTCCATTATTATTAAATATATAATTCTTAAATATTAAGTTAAATAATATTACATATTATTAGATATTACTCAGGTATCATAAATGCCTTTTCTGTGCCAACCAGTGTGCTAGGGATGAGGAATAAATGAGAAGATGTAATATGATGTGAGAAAGGTTATAATAAGGGTATGTACAAACAGAATGCTTGCAACTGAAACTGCAGAAACTTCATGTACTTGGGGCTCAACAGGTATGTGCACATGAGATTTTGTAACAGGCCTGTCCATTTATAAAGAGTCATCATGATAGTGACTCTTGAGTGATAAGCAATGACAGCAGACAATTCCAGAATGGAAGCTCTATGTGGGCAGGAACTTTTTAACTATTTGTTCACTGCTGAGCTCTCAACACTGAGAACCGTGCTTGGCACACAGAAGTCACTCAGTAACTCCCTGTCGAATGAAAGAAGCTGCCAGTCCAGGAGTCAGCAATCTGGCCTGCCCATCTGTTTACTTATACCCTGTAAGCAAAGATAGTTTTTACATTTCTAAATGGTTGGGGAAAAAAATCAAGGGAGGAATAATATTTCATGACATAGTAAAATTACATAAAATTCAAATTCCCTTATCTATAAATTTTATTGGCACACATCCACATCTTTTCATTTGCATTTTGCCTGCGGCTGTTGTCTTGTTACAACATCAGAGTTGAGTAGTTGTAAAAGGAACCTTATGGCCCACAAATCTGAAAATAGCCAGATAGTAATGCCTGGCCATTTACAGAATGTTTGCTGACCACTGGACTATGCTGTTGTCAGAGAGACTGACTATTATGAGATTATGTTCCATTCAATTGTTCTCTGCCCTCACCAATTCCGTCACCATGGAATCCCCTCCTGCTCCTCATCCCACTGGACCCAGAAACTTCTACCTCATCACTGGTAACATACATGATGACAGGGAAGCAAACCCATTCCTAGGCCCCCCCCAAAACCCCTTAAAATTGTCCCTTGACCCTCATAAAATTAAATTAATTTTGGCTCTCTTGGTAGAAATGCATAAGCTGAATTGTATATATTAAAGCTTAATGATAATACCTCCTGGTAATGATCAAATTTGGTACAACTTTAATCCATTTGGCTTCTATCCAAGAAGACCCAGTAGAGAAAGAAAGTACCAGCTGAATTTCATTATAAAAATACTTTATGTGTTACGTGTTCCTGAGATGTGAACCCAGAGAGTGTTATGCTTTTAATTAAAGATTATCAGTTTGAAAAATCCCCTTCTTTCCCATCTGCTCTGTGCTAGTTGATTTCACTTGTCCACTAGGAGTTGAGTGACTACAAAAGAATCACAAAATATTGGCAGATGGGCAGGGAGCCAGCACAGTCTGAGGGTGTCTGAGATCACAGCTATTTTGCCAATGAATCAGCAGTTCACACACAGTTCCACTGGATCCTGGTACAGTCACTGACAGTATGTAAAATGCAGCCTTCAATGGGGAGGAATGTAGGCACTGATAGAGAAAGCCTATGCATTTATTCTAATGCTCTGAGTTATCTTCCTGCCTTCTCATCAGCAGAATCTGCTAGAAACAGGAGTTAATTTTTCTGCTTGCAAATGGAGGCACAAACTATTCCATTATTATCAACTCACTAATCTCTAGGCACCATGAGGATAGGGGCCAATTCCATCTTTTTCATGGCTCTTTGTATCTCCTCCATCATAGGGGGATATAGCATAGTGTAGTGCATGGCCAATACATCTTTCTTGACTAAAGAGATATCCCACACAGGCGTTAGTATAGCTGGGTTTCCTTATAACTCTTTGCATCCTGCAATTCTTTGCTATCTCTAGACAATCTGTTGATATTATGGAGTCTTTCTTAATGCAGAGATAGATATAAATGTGTGGGGAAAAAAACTCCTTCAAAAAGTAAATGGGAGGGGGAAAGGGACAGTTGGTTAAAAAATAATAAGAATCCAAGGTAATGTTACTCATTAGCCTCTAGCTTATCATCCATTATTATTCCAGTATAAATTAGTAAGATCAGCATTCTCTAAGAACATAGAGAAAAAACAGGATTGCAAAAACCTTTAAAGATTTGAATCAAGTATCAAAATATAGGGAATAGGGTACTGTCAACAGGCCAAATCTACAGTCCTTATTGGGAAACTATTGAGTAAACAAAAGGCACTTGAAAAGAGATGCTAAAACTGAGAGGAAGAGAGCTTGTTTTGGAGAGTACTAAATCCCCAGTATTCATTTCCCCCTTTAGTCTTTTCATTACTCGCATGCACACACACACACACACACACACACACACAGTTTTGGCAAAAACAATTCAACTTGCTAGATATTTTCTAGCTTTATATTGTCTTTCTTTGTTGTTAAGTGTGACCATATGTCTAAATTCTGGCCAAGGTGAGGTAGGCAGAGATGATATTTGCAACTTCTAAATCATCCCCTTCAAGGAAGCTGCTTATCCTCCAGCACGTCTTCCTCCTTCTTGTGTGCAAGAACGAGGGCACAGTGCTGGCAATCTGATGTATTAGTCTGCAAGGACTGCCATAACAAAATACCACAGACTGGGTGGCTTAAACAACAAAACAACAGGAATTTATTTTCTCACATTTCTAGAGGCTAGAAATCCAAAATCAAGGTGCCATCACATTTTGTTTCTTCTATGGCCTCTCCTGCTGGTTTGCTGGTTCTGCTGTCTTCACATGGCCTCTTCCCTACACATACAGAGAATAGAGAGCTCTGTGTCTCTTCCCCTTCTTATAAGGCCACCACTCCTATAGGATTAAGGCCTCACCCTCATGACCTCATTGAAAGTTTACGACTTCCCCGTAGGCCCTATCTCCAAATACATTGGCATTTGGGGTTAGGGCTTCAGTATATGAATGGGGGAAGGGACACAGTGACTGCCAGCTTCAAGGATGTACCCTAAGGTGGTGGCAGAGCACTGTAATGGAAGACATTTGTCCTGGGTGATTTTCTGAAGTAGAGCCATGTGACCTCTTTGGACTGCCTACCCCTCTCTTGACTGTATGTGTCAGCCACTGGATTTCTGGATGCACTTGTTACTGTAGCTGTATCCTAACTAGTAAAGCTTAAAAGAGGAAATCCAAAATAAACATTCTCTTACTTCACAACTCTGTTTGGGGCAACTTTTCAAGAGAAAACAAAAAACTGAACAGGCCATCCATCCTCTTATCTGCATTTCTTCTTGAATGTGGTTTCACTCTATGCTTAAAACTAATCTAAATATATCCAAATAGGCAAATGCTTAAATATCACAGTCTCATCTTTCACATAATAGCTCTCTAATCTGTGGCAGCCAGATTAATTTTAGTCTTTGTATTAGTCCATTTTTACAATATAAAGAACTACCTGAGACTGGGTAATTTATAAAGAAAAGAGGTTTAATTGGCTCAGTTCCGCATGGTTAGGGAGGCCTCAGGAAACCTACAATCATGGCAGAAGGTGAAGGGGAAGCAAGGCACATATTACATAGTGTGGGAGAAACAGACAGAGAAATAGGAAGCACCACATGTTTATCAAACAACCAGATATCATGAGAACCCTATCAGAATAACAGCAAGGAGGAAGTCTGCCACCATGACTCAATCACCTTCAATCAGGCCACTCCCCCAGCATATGGAAATTAAAGATGAGATTTGGGTGAGGACACAGAGCCAAACCATATCAGTCATAATTTGTAATAGATGTGAGGATACCAAAGGCAAAAATTCAGATATTGGTTTAATCATATTTCTACCAAATTCATGTTGCCAACTAGAAAGACAATGTTCATTTTATAAAGTATATATATTTATAAAAGTAGAATTTATGCATAAAATTTAAGCCTTACATGTTACTTACTTCTTCAGAATACTTAGCAAATAGGGAAGTACTGGGTTCCTTTTTGGGGTAATGGTCTCAAATTAGATGATGGCAATGGTTGGGAAACTCAGAACATATTAAAAACCAATGAACTGAATACTTCTTTTTCTTTCCAACTTGTATTCTAAGTCCAGGGGTACACATGCAGGTTTGTTACATGGGTAAATTATGAATCACAGGGGTTTGGTGTACAGATTTTTTCATCACCCAGGTAAGAAGCATAGTACCTGATAGGTATTTTTTGACCTTCCCCCTCTTCCCAACTTCCACTCTCAAGTGGGACACTGTGTCTATTGTTTCTGTCTTTGTGTCCATGTATAATCAATGTTTAGCTCCTGCTTATGAGTGAGAAAATGCCATATTTGGTTTGCTGTTCCTATATTAATTCACTTAGTATAATGGCCTCCAGCTTCATCCATGTTGCTGCAAAGGACATGATTTTGTTTTTTTAAATGACTGCATAGTATTCTGTGGTATATGTGTGCCATATTTTCTTTATCCAGTCCACCATTGATGGCATTTAGATTGGCTCCCCGTGTTTGCTATTGTGAACAGTGCTGCAATCAATGTACATGTGTGTGTTTTTATAGTAGAATGATTTATATTTTGGGGGTTGTATACCCAGTAATGGGATTTCTGGGTCAAATAATAGTTCTGTTTTCAGTTCTTTAAGAAATCTCCAAACTGCTTTCCATAGTGGCTGAACTAATTTACATTCCCACCAGCAGTGTCTAAGTGTTCCCTTTTCTC
Source organism: Symphalangus syndactylus (assembly GCF_028878055.3). Classification (NCBI taxonomy): domain Eukaryota; kingdom Metazoa; phylum Chordata; class Mammalia; order Primates; family Hylobatidae; genus Symphalangus; species Symphalangus syndactylus. The sequence goes on along the minus strand of NC_072428.2, from coordinate 105,457,167 downwards.
TGCAAGCCAGCATCTGTTATTTTTTAACTTTTTAATAGTAGCCATTCTGAATGGTGTGGGATGGTATCTCACTGCAGTTTTGATTTGCATTTCTCTAATGGTTAGTGATGCTGAGCATTTTTTACATGCTTGTTGGCCATATGTCTTCTTTTGAGAAGTGTCTTGAACTGTACACTTTAAATAGGTGAATTATATAGAATGTACATTGTATCTCAATAAGATTTCTAAGAAAAATGTGGGGAAATTGGGAGGTGCGTGGTCAAATACACTGAGTAATCTTAAATACTATATCCACCCTTGGAAAATTTTTGAAGGCTATAAGATATCTGCCTTAAAAATATAACTTTTAATATTTATGTAACTTGCTATAGTTGGAATATTTGTCCCTTCCAAAATGCATGATGAAATTTAACCCCCAGTGTAGAAATATTGAAAGGGAGGGCATTTAAGAGGTGATAAAGTCATGAGGACTCTGCCCCCATGAGTTAATGGATTAAAGAGTTATCATGCAAGTGGCACTCTAAGAGGGGAAAGAGAGATGTGAGTATTCCTAGCCCCTTTGTCATGTGAGGCACTGCATCACCTTGGGACTCTGCAGAGCATCTCCACCAGCCAAGAATACTCTCACTAGATTCAGCCCCTTGACCTTGGACTTCTCAACCTCCATAACTGTAAGAACTAAGTTCCTTTTTTAAATAAATTACTCAGTTGCAGGTATTCTGTTATAAGCAACAGAAAACAGACTATGACATAACTATATAGCATTGACTATTCAAGGTCTTCTTGAAGTTATTTAACCTTGAATCATGTTATTGCATAATCTTTTGCAGCAGAGTTGTATTCCTAGCTGTAAATAATTGAATACTCTGAATTCCTGCTATCCTGGTTTAAACAGAAAGGGGTATAAATGTTTCACACAAAAGCCAATGGTAGAAGGTTCTGGGCTGGCACAGCTGCTCAGTAAGACAATCAGTGATACTCTTTCCATCTTCTACTCCACTGTTCTCAGCATGTAGTATTTTGTCATTTGGTTTGGTGACCCAGGTACCTGTTTCCCTACTTTGCCCTCTAAGCATGAAGAAGAGATAAGTATTTTGCAGGAGATTCCACTTACCCTCCTTATACAGAGCTCTGTCATGTTGGCTCTCGTAACTGTGAAACAGATTGAGAAATCTAGAATTCAAGCTTTCCAGGCTGTATTCTATTAGAAGAAAACAGAGAAGATGACTTCTAATGGCTTTTGACTCTCTAATTCAGAATCTGTAAGCCACCCTTTTAACTATTTAATATATATGTGTTGTATGTGTATATATATTTATGTTTATATTTATATATGTATAAATGTGTATATGTGTATCTTTCTCACTTCTGCCTCAATTCACTTAATACTTTTCAACATATATGTGTTGTATATGTGTGTGTGTGTGTGTGTGTGTGTGTGTGTGTGTATCCTTATCTCTTCCCGCTCAATTCACTCTATATGAAATGCACTTACTCTTTCCCACAGGACACAGTTCCCAGGTCACACCCATTAACCATGTCCATCCTGAAGTCCAGAATTCCATGTGATGTGCAGCCTTCAGCATTAATATAATTAACAAGTTATTTGCCTTCAGTCAATCCCCAACAAGACTCCTTCAGGTGCAAATTCCCATCTTATTATCAGATTAAGTAATGATTAGTGCTGATTACCAAGTATGATGATACATATGCAAATTTTCATGGGGCAGCTTCTAATATACAAAGTGGACAGAATGCATAGTATATATGTAAATACATGTGTGTTTATATACACACACATTTTCTTAATTTTAAAATCTAGTTTATATCAATTTGCTCCTCAGTTCTACAATTTACCCCAAATCCAAACAAACAACAACAACAACAAAAAAACAGAGTTAAAGTGGAAATTAGAGCTTGAAGGAAGAAAAGTTGAGTGAAAAACTTTCCAGCCTTAGAACTACATTTCGTGGATAAACGTGTAAAGAACACTAAAAAAGCCAAGTCAGCCTTTGCTCTGGTATATAGCCATTCTGGCAAAGCCCAGTAGCTCTGTGTATTTGGAAGAGGCACCTTCTGGCATGATGGGAGGACTAGAGCGTGATGAAAACCAGAGCAACAGCATGCCCAATGTTGTACCTCTCAGAAGTTACCAGGTTAGAGAGGCAGTCTCAGGAAGAAAATAGATACTTGGTGATGGGGGTCTCAAACCTACGTAATCCATTTTCTGCCTTCGTTTGGATGACTCACACAGTGGACACACACACACACACACACACACACACACACACTCCTTGTTTTTGTTTGTTTTCCTAGGGGGGTTTGTATTAAAAATGGAGATAAATGTTATTACTTTCACTAAACCAATTGGATTAATTGATCTCTCGTATAGTTATTCTGAATTTGATACCTCTGAATGAGTGAAATTTTTATGTCTTTTGGGGAGATTCTTAGGATGATTTGTAGGAATTGTTATAATTCATGCCTTTTTACCTAGATGTTCAGTTTGCCTTAACCTACATGTTGATCCTTTTTTAAAGTTCCCTGAAGTGTTGGTGAAAGTCAAGGTGGAGACATCTTATACATTTCATAATTTCTATGGTTCACTTTATACTGAATTCCTCTTTGGTCTTCTCCAGCTATACAGAACAATAGATTATTATTTTTCTTGATCTGTGGATACAGTTAAACTTTTCTCTTGGCTAACTAATCCAAGTTTCTTTGTTTAAACTTCCCTATTTCTAAACCCTTTAACAGCTCTCTTTGAGGTCCTCAGTTGATATAAATAGTCATTTTCACTTTTTTTTCTCTGCATGACTATTTGAAATAGTATTTCTAAGAAAAAATTAACATCACTTTAAATGGTTTTACACTATGTGCATTATAGGGTCTGAAGAAATATACTCCCAAGATTCAAAAAGACTAGTGATTACTTTTGAAAACTTAGGCTAAACTAGGTAGCTCCAGAAAATGGAATAAAATAAAACATGTAGGTTTTGTTTGTCAGAACAAAATGATTTGCCGTGATAATTACAATTTGGCAAGTCTATTGTGAGGCCCCCGGAGAGGGAAAAGAAACCCTGCAGCCTATATGGGATAATAGAAACAAGAGCAATAAGCAGCATGGGATTTTACAGGGGGTCAAAGTCACTCAAACCCAAAGCCTTCCTTTCTTTAACAAAATTACAAAATTAGTAGATGAAGAAAAAGTATTTAGTTTAACGCACCTAGTCAGCTATAAAGCTTTCAATAAAGTTTTACCTCAAAATGAAATTCAAATTATCTTATGAAAAATAAGTATAACTGAAAACTTTTCCCTAATAAAGTGCCCACCAAAGCTTCTGAAGCCTAATATCAAGCAAAGAAATATGAAAGTGGGCTTCCTTTAGCGTTAACAGGCTACCTGCCCCACACCTTCAGGCTACTTCTCCCCTAATGCTTTCCCTTCAAGAACCAGAGCTTTATTCTTTGGAGGAGAAAGCACTAGAAGTGTTACAAAGCCCAGGATACCAGGCATACTGGAGAGTAGAGATGACTGTATGACTGTGGGTAGGGTTTAGAGTGCACGTGAAGCATGGTAAACCACCGCAGCTCTCTCCCCTAGCCTCCCAGAGTGCCTGCAGCCAATCTCACACCCATCTACCCCTCCCAACTGCTCTCAAAAGATAAGAATTCTTCTCTGGAGAAAATAAAGAAGTTCAACAAAAAGATACATGGGCTCTGACATTCAAAGATATCCTCACATAAGAAGTCATGTTGAAAGTCTTTTCCAAATACCAAGAGATTTCAACCAGTTGTTTGCATGGTGTTTTTAAATTTGTAATTGCACCTTACTGTCAGTATGATGAACGGCTGAGGAACCCCTAATATTTAAATAAAGTCTCCAATATAAAATACTGAGCCCCACAAAATAGAGAATAAACTGGAAAAAAAGACACTATATGGCACAAAAGAAAACTCTATTTTTAAAATTATAAACATTATTATTATTATCATCTTGTGATGAAGGAAGATATGCACCTATAAGGAATGGGATATTATAAGAAGAAATAATCAACGAGCAAGAAAGGGTCATTAGAATTCAACATATAATTACTAGAAAAAAATATCAGGAGGTTTGGATGATAGTATCAAGGAAATGTACCAGAAAATAGAAAAAAGTAAATGATAAAAAACAGTAGGAGAAGAAAAAAATAGAGAATAAATCAGAGACACAAAACCCAAACCTAAAGAATAAAATGGATGTGACAAAATTATCAAAAATCAATTTAAGAACATTTCCTAGAGCTGAAGGACATATGTCTCTAAATGGAAAGAGTCCACTGAGGGCTAAGCACAATGAAGAAAGACCCTCCAAGGCAGACTGTCATGAACTTTCAGGAAAAGGAAGCTTAAAATAAGATACGAAGAATGTTTTTAGAAGTAGATGTGAGTCATGGAGAAATGCTTAGAAGTAAGAATTGTACTGGAATAATTAAAAACAACCCTGAGTTCCAGAATAATATGACTCAATGCCTAGAAATTTTATTATAAAGTGATTTCCAAACTATCAATCATATATGAGGATAGCATAGAGACATATCTGGATATTCAATGTCTAAAATAGATCAATATGTCTCCTGTGCCTCTTTCTTAGGAAGATAATTGATGATATGCTTTGGGAATAC